>NC_054542.1:16622556-16817556 GCF_017654505.1 Polyodon spathula | reverse complement strand
CCTTCCAGTGACAGGCTTCAGTCCTCCTCGAGTCAGCCGTCAGGCATCAACAATCAGACATCAGTCTTCCTTGAGTCAGGCGTCGGGTATCAGGCATCGGTCCTCCGAGTTTTTTTTTTTTTTTTTTAATGGGAGAGTTAGTCCATTTTTACTGTTCTTTGGTTGCATTTAATATGTATATTTTAAGCATTTAAAAAAATGTGTTAAGTTACAATGTGCAATTTAATTATTTGGATTCACTTGGGTTTAAATTGTAGTCAAGTCTTCTCAACATATGACGTCAGACATAACCCCTTTCATTTATCAAATATGAAACCTAGAACTTTAAATAAATTATCCCACAACAAATCAACGTGTACAAATAAAATAACGTACCTTTCTGCAATTCTCCCCTAAGCTTGTAATACTGTTCATTTACTTGATTTAACTTACGTTTTTTCCACTTTTAGGTTGAAAAATAGAAATAAAAACATTATTAAAAATATAAAGTAGATAATGTCCGACCATTGAATGTGCTAGATTAAATGTAACAAAAAAACTGTAAAAATGCATCAACTAATCAGCAGCTACACTGCATTGTTAGCAGCTAGTTTCCATCTTAAATTATACAATCCTATTTTCTTTAATAACTTCTTACTCCCCCACCATGCTAACTTATGCCAACTACTAATGATTCATTGACATTTGTGTCATCCCATGGAAACATTAAATGTTTTTTGATCTTAAAAAAAAAAGAGGACTGACACCTGATGCCTGGTACCTGATGACTGACTCAAGGAGGACTGATGTCTGACACAGGAAGGAGTGATACCTGAGGATGTCCAAAAATGGACTCCATACATAGACATTTTTCAGAAGTATTATAAGCACATGTACTGACCTAATATAAACTCCTCTTTATCACCTTTGTTTTCCTTATGCATTTAACTACTGTGATAGGAAAGTGGTTTTGAAGGGGTACATCAGTAGAACACAAGATAGTAGGAGTAAACATAGCTCGTAGTTCCCCCTTTAGCCAGGAAGAAGCAGAAAAGGGAAACATTACAAATATATACCAGCTAGAGACTACACTTCCCAAAAGCCCTAGTAAAACCAACCACTGCATTATGGGTAACGGCGGCAACTTTAAAGACTGCCAGGTTCAGTGAACTGAGAGGGTGAGAAGAAGCAAAAAGCAGACATTAGAAAAAATACCATTCATGTGCGGGACGTGAGAGGAAAGGAGTACACTGCATTACCAGGGATAGTGACGAAGAATACTAATCAAATAGTCAACCTCAATCACAGCTGTAATTTATGAAGTAAGGTAATGATGGAGCAAACACAGCACTGCTACAAAAGTTGTACAGGTGCAGGGGCTGTAATACATCCATTGGAATACAGAGGGAGGATTCACCAAAAGCTGCAAGGAGTCATAGACGTGGAGCAAAGGTGAAGGACACGGAGCAATCTTCTGTCGTGCATAAATACGTTCTATATGTCGAAGGGTTATACACGGCCCAGAATCCTTCTGGCTAAATTTTTAATGATTAAAGCTTTGAATTTTATGCTTGCAAAAGTGTCCACTTTCAAACAAAACAAACCACAGACAGTGTGAATTTTATTACACAAAACAGATCTCTAGATAATGTTTCAAACATGTTTTAACTAAACATAGGCAACTTTTTCCAAATTAAAAAATATATTTACCATTGATGAAATACAGAAGGTTGAAAAGGTCTGGTTGCAACAATTCAGGTCTAAACTCAGTCAATGACGAATTCCACTTGCGTAGCAAAAATCCCAATGGTTAGCCAAAAGTTTCAAATTTGTTCCAGGTTTTGTCAGTGTCTTTGAAGAAGGAAGTGGTGTTCTTTTTTAATCAAAGTTACTGAATATCCCACATTGATCTTCACTTTTAATTTCACGTTTTTAATAACAGTGCTCCTTATTGTACATAGTACATGAATAAATATAATAACTGTCCAGCTTACGCTACCCAGCAAAGTTACCTTGGCTGACAATATTAAATTAAACACAATTTGTTTTACCTTTTCAGTTTTCAGAGCTTTCAAAGTTTCCTTTAATAGTTCAGTTTTCTTCCAACAGTTTTCAAAAATTTGAGCAGAGTATCCACAGGAAATGGTAGTTTGGTCCTCAAAACAAACGGTCTTAGGTAGATGGATTTTTTTTTTTTTCAGACATCCATCTAGTGCACAAAACCTTTTCTTAAACTTTCGCCAAAGAGGTGTGTGACAGGATATGTCTGAGTGGTGACGTCAAGTCAGATGCCAGAAGAACAACAGACAGGTACTGCAGGCAAAGGAGGCTTGCGGCATCGTTTATTTAAAATAACAAAAAAATATATAAATATATTTAAACAAACAGTGCTCATGGAGCACAGAAACAAAAAGGTGAACAAAAATAATCACAAACACAAATAGGTTGGGCTGGGCAATCGTCTTCACTGTTCCTATATCATTTTTAGTTTTAAATTAATCTCTCGCTCCTCGCTCCCTCTCATTCCTCCTTTGAACACCCCACCCAGAGAGAGGAGAGCTGCTGGGTTAAATACAGGTGACCATTTCTCGATTTAGCAACAAATTAATCATTTAATTCGGGAGATTGCCACCTTCTACACAAGGTTTTTAATCATTCCTGGCAGAGGAGGAGTTTACAAACCTCGCCTCTGCCAGAACATGTTTCAACATAAACAAAACAAATGCACGCACAGCTACGCCGTCATAATAATAACAAACACAACTAGAACTGCCAGGCAGTTTTACGGCTCCCAAGCCCAGTATCAGTACCCGTCTAAGCGAGTTTAGTTCTCAATGTGCCAAGTTTAAAATCAACAACTTCAACTGTTCCACAGAAGAATATTTTGAAAGTTTTTTTTTTCAAAAATGCATCAGGCAGCCATCTTGTTTAACGTGAGTTTCTTAAAAGTCAGTTGTATTGCTACAGTGTCAAGGATGATGCTTGTAAAGTTTCTAGTTAGTCAAGTAAACCCTTTGTCAACTGAGGCAGTTTTAAATTTCAGATGAAAACATACACCTGGTGGCCATCTTGTTTTAATAAACATCACCATTTTGACATAGTTGTATTCCATTGTTACTGGGATAATAACTACCATTTTTGGAGTTTGTTGGTCAAACGGTTTTCAAATAACAACAGTTTGCGGTTAAGGACACATTTCGATAAGATTTGTGGCAGCCATTTTGACATTAAAATTTATTGCAGAAACTTCTGCTTTGCAAACTTGATGCGGGTTTGGATGCTGATGATATATGCCAAGTGTCAGATCAATCGCTTCACCGGTTCCCAAGTAGAAGATTTTGAAAGGTTTCTAAAAAAATGCATCAAACAGTCATTTTCATTTCCAGTCAACACAATTTTTTAAAAGTCAGTTGTATTGATACAGTATCAGGGAAGATGCTTGTGAAGTTTGGAGTTAATCATGTGAATTGTTTGTCAACTGATGCAGGCTTAAATTTCAAATGTAAACATATAAGTGATGGCCATCTTGTTTTATAAAACATCACCATTTTCACATATTTGCATCCCATTGTTACTGGGATGATAACTACCAAGTTTGCAGTTTGTTGGACAAACGGTTTTCAAACAGAAGCAGTTTGTTGTTAGGGGCGTGTTTCGATAAGATTTGTGAAAGCCATTTTGACGTTAAAATTCATCACACCAACTTCTACTCCGCAAACTTGATGTGGGTTTTGATGCTGATGATACATGCCAAGTTTCAGATCAATGATTTCACCCGTTCCCAAGAAGATGATTTCGAAAAATTTTTTATCGAAAAATGCGTCACGACGTCAATTGCAAGGACGCAGCAGCAAAATTTTTTCATCATCTTACAGCCAATGTATACAGCTTGTTACCTGCCAAGTCAGAACCTGATCAGGCACACAGCCTCAAAGCAGCAAAGACCTTGTTCTAAAAATAACCAAACAAATGCATGTACAAGGCTCCTCATCCTGTTACAGGGTGTGTTTGCACTCTCAGCCAATCACTGTCTTTCTCAAAACTCCTGCAGCGAAATTGCTGTGGGGAAAGGTGGTCTCCTGACCTCTCCCCTGTTTTTCATAGCCGGCAGCTCCCTTTGATGGGGCTCCGGCCACACTGACCCCTGCGGCCAAGCAGAGCTGACTGTAACCCTTGACGAAGCAGTTCCAGCGCCCAGGCAATGCGGAGCGGCTGGCAACCCCAGGTGATGCGGAGCGGCTGGCAACCCCAGGCGATGCGGAGCGGCAGGCACCCCAGGAAATGCCAGACAGGCATCCTTGGGCGAAGCGAGGCAGGCATCCTTGGACGAAGTGAGGCAGGCATTCTTGGGCGAAGTGAGGCAGGCATCCTTGGACGACGCGAGGTAGGCATCCTTGGGCGAAGCGAGACAGGCATCCTGGGCGAAGCGAGGCAGGGAGTCAGGACAAGTTGGTGTGCGGGTGTTGGCCCTCTTCTCGGCCACTTTGGCCGGGAGGTTCTTCCCCGTGCTTCCCTCAGCAGCCTAGCAAGCTGCTGAGGACCGCCAGCATCTATTCTTGGTCCTTCTGGTGCAGGAACAGGCAGCTCCTGCTCCTCTCCCCTGATGGTGATGGAGGCAGAGGCAGCTCCAGCTCCTCTCCTCGTGATGGTGGGGGAAGTGATACCAGCAGGCATTCATCCTCTGCTGGTGGGGGAAGTGATACCAGCAGGCATTCATCCTCTGCTGGTGGGGGAAGTGATACAAGCAGGCATTCATCCTCTGCTGGTGGAAAGGGACCCAGCAGGCTTTCACCCTCTGCTGGTGGAGGTGGCGGAGGCAGAGGCAGCTCTTGCTGCTCTGCTCCTGCCAGTGGAGGTGGAGGTGGTGGAGACAGAGGCAGCTCCTGCTGGCTGCTCTGCTCCTGCTGATGGAGGTGGCGGAGGCATGTAGTCTCCTGCTGACGGAGGTGGTGGAGGCATGTAGTCTCCTGGCGATGGATGTGGGGGTGCAGTGTAGTCTCCTAGCGGTGGAAGTGGGAACGGCGTGGACGCACGGGCTCCTCCCACACAGGCATTACTTCCTCCTCTGTATATTGCGTGGGGTAGATGGCCAATGTGTGCCCATACGCCCCACAACTGGGGCACAGCTCCGCCGCGAGGTTCTTTAAAAAAAACCTCCCAACTGCCATCGCTGACCTCTTCCTGCTGTTTCTGTGGCTGCTGCTGCAGATTTTTTCTGCCCCTCCTTCTCCTCACCTTTCTCTCCTGGGCCAGTTCCTCCTCCTCCTCCTCTTGGAAGGGGCAGAGAGCCACCACGTGCCTGTACACCCCACAGACAAGGCACCAGCCTTGGTGCTCCAGATCACTGAGGAGCTCCTCCAGGTCCGTGCAGCCATCATTGCAGCCTTCCATTTTTTTATTTATTTTTTGTTTAAACAAGAAACTACAGTTCCTGCTCTGGTCTGATCTAGGAGGCGCTGGTAGTCCCGGTTTTGACACCATGTGTCACAAAGACAGCTGGAAACAGAAACCCGGAAATAAATGACAGAGAGGTGGAGTTGGGTGGAGCTGAGCACTTGCTTGCGCTCTGCATTTAATGAATTAACAGAACAGTAAATAAAAAGGCTGTTAACAAACAAAAACACAGGACACATTTGCCAAAACAAAAGAGACAAACAAAACAGACTACACAGACAAACATGATGAGCTTCTATTTTACTTTACGTTATTATTGCTGTGCAATCCTCGTGCCTAAATACAAATATACATTTTAAACACTTGTGTTACACAGACCAATTTATATCCCGTGTACCAATGACTATACACCAACATTAACACACAACACATAACACGAAATACACACATGGGCGGGCACTTTGTCACACTATACATCGCCATCTGGTGGGGAACCTGGAAAGAGACACAAGGACCACAGTACAAAGCCAATGCCAGGGAGAAAACGTAGTAAGATAACAACTCACCTGGGGTCGTTGAGCGTGAGTGTCCACTGAAGAGGGGATACGAGCCAGGAACCACTTTTGGACTGTCTTATTGTTGTTTTGAAAATAACTTTAAGAACTTCTGTGTGTTTATTTTGCTTTAGTTTTGGAAAACATTAAACACCTTGTTAATTACATTCCTGGTCTCTGGCACATCTTTCTGCACCAAGTCAGACATAATAGCAAGTCCCACCTATATGTGGAATAGTCTGGTTCACACTACCTAATAATTCATTCTTGCCACCACAACTACCTACACATGTCCTAAAAATGTTTGCATTCCTTATTTTAAAAATAAATCATAAAAATTTAATAAATTCTGTGCCTTAGCAAAGAGGGTATTAAAACAACAAAGCACTTTATGAACACCCACAGTTTGAAGCGTGCATGTAGTCTATTATTATACCTGCTAAACAGTGCAGTCTTAACTTTTTCTATTTTTGGCAGCATTTATCAGATGAATAAAAATATAGTAGGCAACCTAAAGACATTAGGTGAATTGAGAACACATCTAAATCTAAGGTATATGTGTTCTGAGAAGCTGCAAGAATTGTTTGGCTTTCCAGTTTGTGGTTTCTCTTGCACAGCATCACTTGTGATCCAGGCAAACTCAAACTCACACATTCTATGCATAGCATACATAAGGTACAGCAATATAGAAGAGGTACAGCAACTCTTTTCCTGCAAGAGGTGAATTAAAGTCATTTGTATGCCTGTGGACAGCACAAATCTTTCAGTAATGCCCATTATTGTTTAGAAAGCCACCTTAATTATATACATTTTTAATGCATTAAGTAACCACCACAGCATTCTTTCTTTGTTCGGAATACAATCTTTCATATACATTAGTTAATGCCAGTAACCACCACAGGCATGTCGTTGAAACACCTTTACTTGTTAAAATGTTGATCACAACATGTTAAGACAGACAGGTTCCCAGAACAACAGCGTGACTTCAATTTTACACAATACTATTTTAGTGTACAACGTTTTTTCAAGTTAAGATCACGTGTTCACCGTGACATGACTGGCACTGTACTGAACTAAACTTTTTTTTTTTTTTTTTTTTTTTTTTTTAGCTTTATCCCCATTTTTAGTTCTTTGTTTACAAGTTTGCAGTAGGTAGGCTGTTTGGTTGTATAAAGAAAATGTTCTGAACTCAAAACAGTTCATAGTAAACAAATAACAGGAGTTGACAAAGTTAACTTTAACTAATAAGTCAAGCACATCACGAAATCAGGACACAGTTAGAAATTAAATGGAACTAGACTTATGACAGAGAGTATGAGAAAGTTCTCACACAGTGGTGAGGCTTTGGAATGGGTTACCTAGCCATGATGTTGATGCTGAGAATTTTTAGATCAATTAGCTTGAACAATACAAATACATACAATTTACAAAACAATTTGGTATTGTGAAAAAATAAACATGTTTTATAAACGTTGAAGTCGAAGAATAGGTGATGAACATTCAGAAAAGTGCCTCTTCTCTCTGTAAAATAAAAATGTTAGAAAACTGAAAACAAAATCTTAGCCTGCCAATTTAACTGAAACAACTAACTTCCATGTTTTAATTGATTACTAATAAACTATTTGAGTATATTCACCAAGACTTTTTAAATTATTCGTATTCGTCAGTAGTAGTAATCGTCTGTTTCATCTTTCTTTTTAGGCAGGTCAACTAACTTGAAGTACTTTATATGTTAGCTTTCGCAGTTCGGGGGGCATGGAGCTGGGGGTCTCTAATTTCCTGTCAATTAGTACCTATTTTCTATTAAAGCCCTGATCACTTGCACCTTCACTGTCTAGTGGTTTGTTTTGTAGCAAACAATCAGACGCCGTCATTTCGTGCTTCACCGCTAATGTCTAAACTCTGTTGCCTCGTTCCTTTCACTGCAGGTCACTTCTCTGCACAGCGCTGCCAAGATATTATCAGTTATTTTTCTACCTGCTCAGGTGATTCTTCTCATCATTGATTTCCTCTATTCAGCTCCAGGAACTCCAATCTATTCATATGTCCACTCACCCTCTCAATAGTACGAGTCTGGAAATCTGTCTTGATTATGAGTTAAGGAGCTCCACTATTAGGAGAATGACTGGAGTTGTGAAATCCAAATCTCTGAATGCGAGTTCACCTTTTCCATTTCAAGCAGACATGATGGTAGCAAACCGCTGATCGATCCAGTACTAACTAACAAATAAGATGATTGGCATCTCATTTCGTAAATACAGTATAATTGTAAATCTCAAAAAACTACTCACTTCTAAATCTTTTGTAGTCTTTTTTGTATTACTTTAGTATAAATACATGTTAATTTGGATTCATATGTTGTTTTGTTCTGACTTTATGTGAACGAAAAGACACACATTTGGCCGTTTTCCCATTGGAAATAGTGATATTTTGAAATATCACTGTCTTGGTCACAAAAGCAAAGTTTGTGGGGAATAATAGCCATTTTCTATACTTTTGAAGCATAAGCAATTAGGAAATAACACTTACTACCCAGGAACAAAAAAAAAAAAAATGTTACACGGTGTTATTAATGTACAGTCACAGATAACAGTATTGGAACCCTACACTTAATATAAGAGCATTAAAGAAAGTGTCAAATACAAGCATTTAGTGAACATTACCCACTAATAATATGATAAAGACCAAAATACACAATTTCTGGCAGCGTAACAATCTTTATAAAAATAAAAAAATAAAAAAAAGCTGCATTTTAAAGTCAATAGCAAGACAAGGGGTCAATTATTTCAACATCTGTTGAAAAAGAACGTTTTCGTAACACAGCAGATGATGGTCAAGACAAAAGAGTTGGATTCACGTTTGAGAACAGCACTGGTAGCAAACTACAACAAAGGAAATGGCTACAAAACAGTAACAAAGAAATGTGGAATACCAAAATCCACAATCAGAGCAATAACCAAGAAGTACCACAGAACAAATACAACTGAAACGTGGACATCCAAAGAACATTACAGGTACAGCAGGTAAAAGAATAATTTGACAGCTAAAAAAAATCCAAGATTTAATGCAAGGGACTTAAAGAAAGATTTAGAAGCATCAGGCATAATACTGCATGAAAGAACTGTACAGACACATAAGAGCTGTATACACTTAAGCATCACTGCACACCACTTTTAAAGAAAATTCATAAAGAAAACCATCTTAAATAAGAACATAAGAACATAAGAAAGTTTACAAACGAGAGGAGGCCATTCGGCCCATCTTGCTCGTTTGGTTGTTAGTAGCTTATTGATCCCAAAATCTCATCAAGCAGCTTCTTGAAGGATCCCAGGGTGTCAGCTTCAACAACATTACTGGGGAGTTGATTCCAGACCCTCACAATTCTCTGTGTAAAAAAGTGTCTCCTATTTTCTGTTCTGAATGCCCCTTTTTCTAAACTCCATTTGTGACCCCTGGTCCTTGTTTCTTTTTTCAGGCTGAAAAAGTCCCTTGGGTCGACACTGTCAATACCTTTTAGAATTTTGAATGCTTGAATTAGGTCGCCACGTAGTCTTCTTTGTTCAAGACTGAACAGATTCAATTCTTTTAGCCTGTCTGCATATGACATGCCTTTTAAGCCCGGAATAATTCTGGTCGCTCTTCTTTGCACTCTTTCTAGAGCAGCAATATCTTTTTTTATAGCGAGGTGACCAGAACTGCACACAATATTCAAGATGAGGTCTTACAAGTGCATTGTACAGTTTTAACATTACTTCCCTTGATTTAAATTCAACACTTTTCACAATGTATCCGAGTATCTTGTTAGCCTTTTTTATAGCTTCCCCACATTGCCTAGATGAAGACATTTCTGAGTCAACAAAAACTCCTAGGTCTTTTTCATAGATTCCTTCTCCAATTTCAATATCTCCCATATGATATTTATAATGTACATTTTTATTTCCTGCGTGCAGTACCTTACACTTTTCTCTATTAAATGTCATTTGCCATGTATCTGCCCAGTTCTGAATCTTGTCTAGATCATTTTGAATGACCTTTGCTGCTGCAACAGTGTTTGCCACTCCTCCTACTTTTGTGTCGTCTGCAAATTTAACAAGTTTGCTTACTATACCAGAATCTAAATCATTAATGTAGATTAGGAATAGCAGAGGACCTAATACTGATCCCTGTGGTACACCGCTGGTTACCACACTCCATTCTGAGGTTTTTCCTCTAATCAGTACTTTCTGTTTTCTACATGTTAACCACTCCCTAATCCATGTACATGTGTTTCCTTGAATCCCAACTGCGTTCAGTTTGAGAATTAATCTTTTGTGCGGGACTTTGTCAAAAGCTTTCTGGAAATCTAAATAAACCATATCATATGCTTTGCAATTATCCATTATCGATGTTGCATCCTCAAAAAAATCAAGCAAGTTAGTTAGGCACGATCTCCCTTTCCTAAAACCATGTTGACTGTCTCCCAGTACCCTGTTACCATATAGGTAATTTTCCATTTTGGATCTTATTATAGTTTCCATAAGTTTGCATATAATAGAAGTCAGGCTTACTGGTCTGTAGTTACCTGGTTCAGTTTTGTTTCCCTTTTTGTGGATCGGTATTACGTTTGCAATTTTCCAGTCTGTCGGTACCACCCCTGTGTCAAGAGACTGCTGCATGATCTTGGTTAGCGGTTTGTAAATTACTTCTTTCATTTCTTTGAGTACTACTGGGAGGATCTCATCCGGCCCAGGGGATTTGTTTATTTTAAGAGCTCCTAGTCCCTTTAACACTTCTGCCTCAGTTATGCTAAAGTTATTTAAAACTGGATAGGAACTGGATGACATGTGGGGCATGTTGTCAGTATCTTCCTTTGTAAAAACTTGTGAAAAGTAATCATTTAACATATTTGCTATTTTTTTTTCTTCCTCTACGATTTTGCCATTTGTATCTCTTAAACATTTAATCTCCTCTTTGAATGTTCTCTTGCTGTTGTAATATTGGAAAAACATTTTGGAATTGGTTTTAGCTCCCTTAGCAATGTTCATTTCTATTTCTCTCTTGGCCTTTCTAACTTCCTTTTTGACTTGCATTTGCAGTTCTGTGTACTCTTTCTGTGTACTTTCTTTTTGGTCCCTTTTTAATGCTCTGTAAAGTGCCTTTTTTCGCTGAATATTTTTTTTAATTGATCTATTAAACCATTTTGGCAATTTAGTTTTACATTTAGATTTGTCTACTTTAGGGATATAATTGTTTTGCGCCTCTAGTACTACATTTTTGAAGAACAACCATCCTTCTTCTGTGGGTGTTTTCTCTATTTTACTCCAATCTACTTCTGTTAGTCTCTGTTTCATGCCTTCATAGTTTGCTTTTCTAAAATTGTAAACCTTAGCTTTAGTCTTTACTTTTGAGGATTTAAAAAACACTTCAAATGAGACCATGTTGTGGTCTGAGTTTGCCAGTGGTTCTCTGACCTCTGTTTTAGTTATTCTATCTTCGTTATTTGAAAAGACTAAATCAAGGCATGCCTCCCCTCTAGTGGGTGCCTTCACAAATTGTGTTAGGAAGCAGTCATTTGTCATTTCCACCATTTCTATTTCGTCCTTCGCGCTACCCACCGGGTTTTCCCATTTTATTTGGGGGAAGTTGAAATCCCCCATTAGTATGGCTTCTCCTTTGCTACACACATTTCTAATGTCATTGTATAACAGATTATTTTGCTCACCGTCTGAATCTGGCGGTCTATAGCATGCTCCTATTATTATGCCCTTTGAATTTTTGTCTGTTATTCTGACCCATATTGATTCGGTTTTATTTTCTTTGTCCAGGTTTAACACCTGGGCTTCAAGACTGTTTCTTATGTATAGCGCTACCCCTCCTCCTCTTCTGTCCTGCCTGTCTTTCCTATACAGTGTATACCCACAAATATTATATTCGTCCCCATCACTCTCAGATAACCACGTTTCTGTAACACCTATCACATCATAGTTACCTGTTAGTGCAGTAGCTTCAAGTTCTAGAATTTTGTTTCTGATACTTCTAGCATTTAGATAAACACATTTAATGGTTGTCTTACCTGAGTTGTTGTTCTTGTTTTGATGCGGTCTCCCTTCTGTTTTTTTGTTGATTTCTCCCCCCTTCCTTTCTAGTTTAAATGCTTCCGAACCTGCTCGAGGATCTTTTCTCCAAGTAGACTAGTTCCCTTGTTATTTAAATGCAGTCCATCCCGTCTATACAGATAGTCCTCGTTGTAGAATGTGGTCCAATGATCAAGATAGGTGAAGCCTTCCCGTGTGCACCACGTCTTCAACCATTGGTTTTGATTTATTATTTCCAGCTGTCCATATGGTCCTTTGCAAGGTGCGGGTAGTATACCAGAAAATACCACAGTTTTGGTTTTCTCTTTTAATTTCCTTCCTAGCTCTCTGAATTTGTTTTGCAGGGATTTTGGTCTGTCTCTTCCAATGTTGTTTGTACCGATGTGGACGACTACTACCGGGTCGTCTCCTGTTCGTTCTAGGAGCCTGTCCACGTTCTCAGTGATGTGCTTGACCGAGGCTCCCGGAAGGCAGCACACTGTTGTAGTAAGGGGGTCCAAACTGCGAACTGAACTTGCTGTGTTTCTCAATATGGAGTCCCCAACAATCATGACCTCCCTTCTTTTTGCTGTCTGGTCACCACTGTCAATGGGGTCCTGGATGTTGTTCCTTTCATTCTCTTGTTGTTGGTTCTGCTCATCAAAATTCTGAAGTGACTCAAATCTGTTGGTTGTTTTGATTTCTGGTGGTTGTGTTTGACGAAGTTTCTTTTTTTCCCTGCTTCTGCCTACCTGAACCCAGCTGTTCTGACCTTCTATCTCCCTGGTGGCTTTCAGTCTGTTAGGGGTGATGCAGACTTCCATGAATTGTGGGTGTGCCAGTTCCTCAAGATCCTGTTGCTGTCTCACTTCTTCCAGCTCCATTTCTAGCATGCTTACTAGTTTATGCAAATCCTGGATCGCGCGGCACTTTACGCACACTTGGTTTAGCTCCGCTGGGTTTTCTCGGATTTCCCACATCAAGCAGGTGTCACAGATTACTGGCTTGAAGACCATGTTGAGGTTTTTTTTTTTTTTTGAAGTTTAGTTTCTTCTGCAGCCGTCAACCTGCTTTCAAACTGCTTCGAAACTGCTCTGTACTTTTCCACGCCTGTACTTCTCCCACTCGCTGTCGCTTCCACTCGCTGTCGCTGGGAAGACTGCCTCGTTTAACTGCGTTGTTCTGCTGTGCTGTCGGCTCCTCCCCTCGCCCGTGTCTCAAAACGGCGCTGAATTTGAATCAGCTGCTCCGAGTTTCAGCTTGTTTGTTATCACAAAAACACACGCGGCTGCTGCTGTGTTTCCCCAATGTCCTCTGTTTTCTGATTAAAGCAATTCAAGATGCAATTTCTCCTTTCTGCTTCGAAACTGCTCTGTACTTTTCCACGCCTGTACTTCTCCCACTCGCTGTCGCTTCCACTCGCTGTCGCTGGGAAGACTGCCTCGTTTAACTGCGTTGTTCTGCTGTGCTGTCGGCTCCTCCCCTCGCCCGTGTCTCAAAACGGCGCTGAATTTGAATCAGCTGCTCCGAGTTTCAGCTTGTTTGTTATCACAAAAACACACGCGGCTGCTGCTGTGTTTCCCCAATGTCCTCTGTTTTCTGATTAAAGCAATTCAAGATGCAATTTCTCCTTTCTGCTTCGAAACTGCTCTGTACTTTTCCACGCTGTACTTCTCCCACTCGCTGTCGCTTCCACTCGCTGTCGCTGGGAAGACTGCCTCGTTTAACTGCGTTGTTCTGCTGTGCTGTCGGCTCCTCCCCTCGCCCGTGTCTCAAAACGGCGCTGAATTTGAATCAGCTGCTCCGAGTTTCAGCTTGTTTGTTATCACAAAAACACACGCGGCTGCTGCTGTGTTTCCCCAATGTCCTCTGTTTTCTGATTAAAGCAATTCAAGATGCAATTTCTCCTTACTGCTTCGAAACTGCTCTGTACTTTTCCACGCCTGTACTTCTCCCACTCGCTGTCGCTTCCACTCGCTGTCGCTGGGAAGACTGCCTCGTTTAACTGCGTTGTTCTGCTGTGCTGTCGGCTCCTCCCCTCGCCCGTGTCTCAAAACGGCGCTGAATTTGAATCAGCTGCTCCGAGTTTCAGCTTGTTTGTTATCACAAAAACACACGCGGCTGCTGCTGTGTTTCCCCAATGTCCTCTGTTTTCTGATTAAAGCAATTCAAGATGCAATTTCTCCTTTCTGCTTCGAAACTGCTCTGTACTTTTCCACGCCTGTACTTCTCCCACTCGCTGTCGCTTCCACTCGCTGTCGCTGGGAAGACTGCCTCGTTTAACTGCGTTGTTCTGCTGTGCTGTCGGCTCCTCCCCTCGCCCGTGTCTCAAAACGGCGCTGAATTTGAATCAGCTGCTCCGAGTTTCAGCTTGTTTGTTATCACAAAAACACACGCGGCTGCTGCTGTGTTTCCCCAATGTCCTCTGTTTTCTGATTAAAGCAATTCAAGATGCAATTTCTCCTTTCTGCTTCGAAACTGCTCTGTACTTTTCCACGCTGTACTTCTCCCACTCGCTGTCGCTTCCACAATTAAATAAGGCAAGAAACATGAACAAGAATTCTTCAACAACATTCTCTTGTCCAAGGAGTCTAAAATAGAACTTTTCCTTAAAAATTGACATAGTATGTTTGGAGCACAAAGGGGAAATTCTTCAATGAAGAAAACCTTGTACCTATAGTTATTCATAGATGTGTTTTATTCATGATATGGGTTGTTTTAGCAGTTCATGGACTGGAGACATGGATGTGATTGAAGATTGAATTAATACAGCCATGTTTCAAAACATTCTACAAAGTAGATACCCTGTGCTCAGAGCTGATTGGCAGACAGTACCACATGGCATCAATCCAAAGCATACAGCTAAGTCACCATTGTGTCTCCAGTCTGTCTGAGCTAAAGGAAATATGCAAGACACAATGGGTCCAGATATCACCAACAAGATGTAACATAATTCTTAAACAGTATAATAAATGTCTGAAAGCCATAATAAAAACAAAAGAAGGACACATTAAATGCTAAACCAGGGGTGCCAGTACTTTTGTCAGGAACACACATTTGAAATTGCTTTAGTTTTTTTATAGATTGTTTGTTAATCAGAAATTGTGTATTTTGGTATTTTTTCATTTAATTAGTGACTTTTGTCTGTGACTGTCTGCAGTATCAAATATATGATTTATCATCATATCTTTTGCAACTCACAACATACATTTACTATCTTTATAAAGTATCTATGCAGAAATGATAAGGGAATTTCATATGAATTAAACAATTGCAAAGGCCAGTTTCCTGAAAGGAATACAATTAAATAAATGGTATAAAATTAACAAAAAACTACTCAGATCAGTCGTTTCTTGTTCCTTACTACAACTAAGTTTGAAATTGTTTTATTTAAAAAAAAAAAAAAAAAAGCATTTACTCTTGCTTTAAAATAGGGCCCTGTTATTAATATATTTCAATGTTATTGAAGTAGTGTTGAATAAAGTCAGTAGTTAAGTGTGGGGGTTCAAAAGTTACTGGACATGCAAAAGCCACTGAAAATGATCTTTTCCTTCATCCAAAAGCCACCATCATGTTTTTACCTCCATCTGCTCATGAATCCAATCAAGGCATTTAGTGATTCTGGTGTAGACTCCTGGTTTGTTTTTTTCTGCACATCCCAGTCCCCAGCTTGTAGCTCCAACTAACTTCCAGACATTTGAATCTTCGCAAGCCAATGGTCCGCCACTGTCTCCCTTTGTTACACAGAAAAAAAGTGCCTCAAACAGAGGTTGTCTTTCTGCATAATGAATGAGTGCTAACCACGTTTTTAAAATCCTTTAGCACTGGCAATATCATCATTGGCCCCCCTTTCCTTCTGAAGATCTGTGGCTCTTTGCTTGTGTTTTACTTTAATCTGAAATATGATGCATCTTACATTGACAATACCACTAGGTGCTAGATATCAATATTGTACTGTTGCATGCTATCCTTGGGTTACACATTTTGGCATTTTTGTGGCAGGATTGGTCTGCATCATCCTATGAACCAAAACCACAGGTTGTATTTCTGGAATATTTTTGGTAATGAAAATGAGAACAACCACATTGATTGATATACTATACACTTTTATGTTTTAGTTTGTCTTGACCTCAGTAAGGCAGGGTTATTTTTTCTTGTGCAATACTTACCCAAGGTGTATACTAAGTATAGGTCCAACCAAAAAGTGTCGTGTCCGTCCCGTCCTGTCCCCATTTAGTTTTTATTTTAAAGGTAACAATTTATGTATGCACTGAATCTTTGTAAAGAATACATTATCTAATGTTTTATGCCAGTAAAAACAGTTTATTCCAGCCCCAAGCATATTTGTATCTTATTTAATTGACACGTGAAACTGTCTAACCTGAAATTCTGAAGGATTTGTTTGTTCTCCTTGCATAAAATTAATTTAAACTCAACAGTGAAGTTTGACATCAAGTTGTTTGATTTTTAAAAAATCAACACATTAAATTGACAATCGATTTCACTTTAGCAAACCAGCATTTCCCAGTGAAATGGGGACTAAACTTATATGGCACTCAAACTGCATTAAGGGCTTTGTCACATGTTGTACATGAATCATGCAATATGTTTTTGAGAAAATATGCTCGTAGGATGTAGATTTAACTACTACAGGCCGACCAAGAAAAAGACATTGCTTAACAAACAAATATGTCATGCCCAGGAATGAGAAGACTAATATCAGGGTTTAACAGAATGTGATAGGAAGATACATTGATAGAACCAACTCTATTTAAAACAAAAAATGATTTTTTTGGGGGGGGGGGTTGGGTGACAACACTTGCTAACCCTAGCCCATACTTTAAACTCAGTGCAGACCCCAGGTCACAGTTGGAATTAAGTGGGGACTAACTTTACATAGAGAGTGTGGCAAATCATTGGAATACTTAAGACCCAAACTGACCCAAGTTTTTGGATTAATCAACAACTACAATGGCCTTGTATGTTCTTATCTTAAAGATTTTTTGGGTTTCCAAATATTTAAATTATTAAATAAACCATACCTGGCAGGAATCTACACCACCTTCTAAATATCCAGCACAAATCATTGTAGGAGCTATAAAGCCTTGGTACACATCAGGCTGATTGCACTCTTTGTTGGACAGCAGAGGTATCTGGGCATAGTTCATAGCAACTGTACCTTCTCCTATAATGAAAATAATCAAGTATTAATGTGTTGATAGCAGATCAATTCAATGCATCAGTTAGGATACAGTCAAAGCATGCATATGGAAGCATTTGGATTATTTTGAGGCTTGATGGAAGGAAAGCTTTACACAATTATAACACTGTATATCTGAATGTAACAGGGCGAGCAGCCCTGTACAGTGTTTATTTTAGAACGAGGTCTCCCCCTCCGCCCCTGTGTTATTTTGTATTTGTTTATTGATTTATATTTGTAGTTATAGATGACGGCGAACCACCGTGTGTTTTTTGTTTGTTTATTATTTTGTATGACGGCACAGCCGTGCTTTTTTGTGTTATTGTTTTAAAAATGTATTTGTGGATAAATGACGGCGAACCGTCGTGCGTTTTGTTTTGCAGCGTGGATGGGAAGCCCATCCACGTTAATAATTAAAACCCGTGCTGAAGGTGGCAATCTCCCCAATTAAGCGATTAATTTATTGCTAATCGGGAGATGGTCACCTGTATTAAAAGTCTGCAGCTCCATGTTAGGTGTGTGGGTGTTCAGAAGTGGAGAGCGAGTTAAAAAGAATATAAGGATCAGTGAAGGCAGCTGCTCAGCCTGACAATGATCATCAATTTGTATTAAATGTAATTAAGCTGTTTTATCTTTCACCTGAGACATGAGATTATTAGACAATAGGGCTTATTGCTTAATTAACACAATAAAATGTTTTGCTGCACCACAGTGCTCGTTAACACAGATACCAAATTTCCTTTATTTAAACTTTTAAAATTATAATTTTGACTCTAATGTAATACATTTTAAGATGACGGTGTGTAGGACTTAAATAACATAACAGGGCAAAACTCATATTGTTTCACCCCTCTTTATAATGACTGCAATCATTTTGAAGCGTTTTTCTATTAATAACACAGCTACACATGCTGAATATGCCATGTGTAGCTATGTCCTTTCACTTTCATTGAATTTACATTGAACTGTGCAGTGTAGAAAGGGACCAGATTCAGATGTGGGATATGTATTTAACACATTTTCTCAAAACTGGCTAATTAGGACATATTAAGAGCCCAGTCTGTAAGTGTGGAGATAGAAATGCTCTTCCACTGTTTTACAAACATATGCTTTGCTGTGGTTATTGCCAATATTATCCAGCAAGTTTGATATTGTATTAAATCAGACACCTCAACATAATAAACTGAATAGGTAACTGAAGGTAAAGGTAAAAAGGTTGTAGCTGCAATCTGCACGTGTCAGTGCCAAAGGGAAAGCAAACTATTCTGTACTGAGGACTGCTGCCCACCGTAAAGGACAGATATCTGTAATAAAGAAAGTAATATGGCTAATGAGCCACAGCTTTTTGTTTTGAAGTATTGTTTATTTATGTATTTACTTATTTTTCTCATCTAGAAAACTATTAAAGTGCACAGAAAATACTTGCTTGTGTTTGGACTTACATTTTGTGATACCTGCTATCCTGACCATTTACAAAGGCCAATAGAGTCTATACTCTTATTGCTCAGCAGCTTCTCCAACAAGATCAGTAGCACCTTCAAACTAAACCAAGTGTAATCTTTTGGACTTCAATGCATTATTCTGTATAGGGCACTGACTACCATGTTTGAATTGTTTCCCCTTACATGTAGGAACAAATTTAAAATTAAAAGGACACTTGAACATTGATTTAAGTGTATGATTCTTGATTTCAAGGCAATGATTATAATTTTAGTATTTCCATGCTTTGATTTTCTTGATGCTCTTACCTCCATCATACGTTGCACCCCAGCCTGAAATCCAGCACATTTTTCCCTCTGCAAACTCTTCACCATAATTTGGAAGGCATATTGGCTCCACATTACCTTATTTAGGACAACAGATTCACAACTTAGATTAGTACATTGCAATTTTAAATAATTGTTTATTCTTGTTGAAAATAAATTCTGTGCACAATTTATAACTAATGCTGTCCTGTTTGTCAGTTTTTTTTTTGTTTTTTTTTTGCGAAATTAAATAATAGTGTAAAAAATAGCCATTGGTATTAATAGTAAACCCAAACGCACCAAGGAGAGGTTGATCACCTTATTTTGCCCTCAATAAAAACACTAAGGGCCTCATGCACTAAACAGCGGTAACCAGTTTACCACACAGTAAGTCCATTACTGCTTGGTCTATACACCTGCATAACCAGCGGCAAATGACTTTGCACACGTGGAAAAAGATATCGCGTGAGAGCCATTTACATACAATTAATAATGGTAATCCATGGAAATGTATTAAAATGATCTCCCCTAATGCCGCAAGGAAGGGTCTTGATATAAAAAACTACATTTACTTAACACTAGAACTACCAGAGCTGTCTTTCTGGCGCATCATATTTTTTTAAATGCATTTTTCTCCACTGATTTGGCAGCTAGGCACCTGTGCTTTTTTTACTTTTATATATATATTTTTTACTTTTATTTATATATATAGCTGCAGGAGACATTTTCAGACGTGATCAAGGGTTGTAAAAATACTAATTTTCTAGTTAAAATTAATAGACCAATACAACACAGGACCGCACAGCAAGTCTTAGGCGTGATTATATTGAAAAAATAAATACTGTATAATAGTGTACCAAACCAGCTATTGCAAGACTGGAGACATTGCACAGCTAACCGAGTTGAACTCAGGCACAAAATAAAAGGGTAAACAGAAAACACTTGTATCAAAAAGTCAATAATCAGGGTGCAGAGAAAGAGTTCCCAGAAGGCCATGGGGCTGACAAGCCTCCAATTAGGAAATTATCACATGTGCCTGGCTATGACTGCAAATTAGAGCCAAGTGCATGGTTTATAAAGAGTGCAGCCAGTTTGTTCCGGGCTGCTGTGTGGAGAGCCCGCTTGAAACAAAAGGTACTTTGTGAACCTTTTGGTGTTTTGTTTGTATTTATTTAGTGTTTTGATACTGGTAAGCAGCTTAGCTGCCCAGTTTGTTAGCTTAGGTTTTTGTTTCTGTTTTATTTCTTTTGTTATTATAAATATTAAAAATAGTGTGTCAGTGCTGATAAAAAATTCAATTTCAGTGTCCTGCGTCTGCTTAAAGGGGCAACCAACTGCAGAGAGGTGCAGCTCATTTACTATATATATATATATATATATATATATACACACAGCTCTGGAAAAAATTAAGAGACCACTGCAAAATTATCAGTTTCTCTGGTTTACTATTTATAGGTATGTGTTTGGGTAAAATGAACATTTTTGTTTTATTCTATAAACTACTGACAACATTTCTCCCAAATTCCAAATAACAATATTGTCATTTAGAGCATTTATTTGCAGAAAATGACAACTGGTCAAAATAACAAAAAAGATGCAGTGTTGTCAGACCTCGAATAATGCAAAGAAAATAAGTTCAGGTTCCTTTTTAAACAACACAATACTAATGTTTTAACTTAGGAAGAGTTCAGAAATCAATTTTTGGTGGAACACCCCTGATTTTCAATTACAGCTTTCATGCGTCTTGGCATGCTCTCCACCAGTCTTTCACATTGATGTTAGGTGACTTTATGCCACTCCTGGCACAGAAATTCAAGCAGCTCGGCTTTGTTTGATGGCTTGTGACCATCCATCTTCCTCTTGATCACATTCCAGAGGTTTTCAATGGGGTTCAGGTCTGGAGATTGGGCTGGCCATGACAGGGTCTTGATCTGGTGGTCCTCCATCCACACCTTGATTGACCTGGCTGTGTGGCATGGAGCATTGTCCTGCTGGAAAAACCAATCCTCAGAGTTGGGGAACATTGTCAGAGCAGAAGGAAGCAAGTTTTCTTCCAGGACAACCTTGTACTTGGCTTGATTCATGCGCCCTTCACAAAGACAAATCTGCCCGATTCCAGCCTTGCTGAAGCACCCCCAGATAAGTCCAATTTTCAGCTTTGCCCAGCACCTGGTCATCTAATGGTTAGACGGAGACCTGGAAAGGCCTACAAGAAACAGTGTCTCGCACCCACTGTGAAATGTGGTGGAGGATCGTTGATGATCTGGGGGTGCTTCAGCAAGGCTGGAATCGGGCATTTATCGGCAAATGTGTGCAATATCATATAAACACATTGCACAAAAAAAAAGAGTAAACACTTTCTTAACTGGTGTATTGAATCGTCACTGCTACACAGCTCACCTCTCTTAAAAACTTAAGAAAAGTAAACCATGATGGGTAAATCCATTTATTAAGATGGGTATTAAATATGTAATAAAATGATATCTTTCTATTAAATCAAAGGGAGCAGCTTCACAAATAGACTACAGAGAGGCCTATAGAGACCTTAAAAAGCAGACTAGGAGAGTGAAAAGGGAATTAGAGAGACACGTGGCATCAGACAGTAAACTTAATCCAAAAGGGTTTTTTCAATATGTTAATGCGAAAAGGAAACTGAAAGAGGAAGTCAGTAGTTTACGTGACAGCAGTGGTAATTTAGTGACTGAAGACAACCAAATCGCAGATGTACGTAATCAACATTTTGTACAAGCATTTACAAAGGAGGATGTATACAATATAGCAATGTACACAAACATCATTACCAGAGTTTGTTTACAGAAGAGAATGAAGTAAAAAGGGAGCTACTTTAAAATAAACAAATCCTGAGAATCTAACCAGGAGTCCTTACAGAAACTAGAGAACAGATTTTTAAACCAATATGCTATATATTCAATAAATCTATAAATAATGTAGCCATCTCATTGGCAATAAATTTGAATCTGGGAACTAAAGACCTATAAGTTTAACATCAATCATATGTACAATCATGGAAACTATAATAAGGACAAAAATGGAGGAATATTTATATAGTAACATAATATAAGTGACAGCCAACATGGCTTTAGGAAGGGCAGCTCTTGATAAATTTACTAGATTTCTTTCAGGATGTGACTACTAGAGTTGACAAGGATAGTGTGTATGACATCATCTACTTAGATTTTCAAAAGGCATTTGACACTAATGGCTATATCTAAAGATTAAATCAGTAGGAATAAATGGTAGAATTGCAGCATGAATTGATAACAGGTTAAAAAATAGGAAGCAGAGAGTTATAATTAAAGGCCAGGCATCAAACTGGAGTAATGCAACAAGTGGGGTACCACAGGGATCAGTATTGGGACCATTGCTATTCTTCATCTATATAAATGACTTGGACCAAGACATAATCAGCAAACTACAAATTTGCAGACGGCACAAAACTGGGAGGGGAAGCCAACTCCCTATCAGCAACTTTAATAATACAAAGAGATTTAGACAAGATTCAAGCTTGGCTGAAATTTACTGTGAAGAAATGCAAAGTCTTGCACATTGGGTGCAAAACCATTACAGGCAAGTACAGCATGAATAATAATGAAATAGACAGTGCTATGTATGAAAAGGACTTAGGGGTAGTAGTGGATGAATCTCTTAAGCCAACTAGACAGTGCTGAGAAGCTATAAAAAAGGTAAATAGAAAGTTAGGTTATATATTCAAGACAGTTGAATTAAAATCTAGAGAAGTTATATTAAAATTATACAATGCACTGGTATAGAACATTGTGTCCAGTTGTGGTCTCCATATCATAAGAAAGACATTAAGGCAATGGAGAGAGTAGAAGAGAGCAACACGATTAATTCCAGGATTGGAAGGGCATGTCATATAAAGACTGAAAGAGCTGAATCGTATATAGAAACAGAAAGAAGGAGAGCCAGAGGCGTAATAGAGGGATTTAAAATTGTCGAGTACATCTCACATGCCAAGTTTGGTGGGTCTAGCTGGTTGGGAAATAGGTCAAAAAAGCCAGTTAGCTATTTGGTTAGCTATTTATTCACTGCACAGCATCATTATAGGTGCCACAGCAATTAATAGCAAGCTGGAAACACTAACAGCAAGGAAGGAAGGAAGTAGGCAGTGTAAATACCGAAGGCGGAACTATGTTCCATGGTGATGTGGGCTGAGGCAAACCCGAAAAGCTTCCCCTAGATCAAGGATAATATTATACATGTTTTTATATTACTATCCTAGATGTGTCTCTACTTTTTTTGTGATCGGGCACTGCAGATAGTGAATAGTTTACTGGTGCCCTCAAATTCTGTGCATTCAGCCAATAGGAAAGCTTGTGATTCCTGCAAGCAGACATGGAGCCTTCCCAGTGGTGTGGCAACAGCGGTACGAGCTGCCAGTGACTGATCAGGGGGCTGCATGGTCTGCAGCCTCAGTGACAAGCAAGTTACCAGATGAGATAGAGTGGAGTTAGTAAGAGGTGAGTCGCTCATCATTTCCACAATGTCTATATTTTTGTGCACAATATAAACTTAAGCAAAATCAAGTGTTCCTAATTTGGACCACAGATTTTTTTTTTTTTTTTTTTTTATATATATATTATATATATATATATATATATATATATATATATATATATATATATATATATAGATAGATTATATATATCTGCTCGTACATCTCCCCCAAAAGCGAAAGAAAATGAATAGCAAGCTGTAAAAATGAATAGCAAGATGGAAAAAATGAATAGCAAACGGGAATAGCGAACTGCAGGCTGGATTAGCGAGCTGGATTAACGAGAGCTGGAATAGCGAACTGCAAACTGTGAACCGCTTGCTAACTTCACTAATGTTCCATCACCACCCCCAAGCCTTGTGTCAGTGCTCGTGTTGTAACAGGTTTCCCTCACGTGTAACAAGTAGGCTGCAAAAACTGTGTCACAGACAATATCCTGAAGGAAAGCAAACGCTAGTTTACCTACCGTAAACCTGGTTCCCAGAAAGAGAAGATGGCCACCAAACATCGTTATGGGATACACTCCTGCCTAATGGTAGGTGGCACTGAGCTACTATATCAAAGCTGCCAACCTTCCCCCAGTGACCTCCTCGGTCCCGCCTCCCGAGGGTATTTAACCGTCATGCAGGGGAGGATCATCCTCTTTCACGAAGAAACCGTGATGTCGACCGAGCGACCTCGCGGTTGGTGGCCATCTTCTCTTTCAGGGAATCAGGTCTGCGGTAGGTAAACTAGCGTTCCCTTTCAATTCGAAGATGGCCACTGTGACAGGATGACAGAGTGTTGAGGCTCAGAGACACAGTGTAAAGGCAAAATAAAGTTCTTTATTAAATAAAATAATCAAATAAACAGGCACAAGGGCCAACAAAAAGAGGTTCAAAAATAAATAATCAAAATAAACTTACAAAATAAATGGTCAGGTTCCAGGTCTTTAAACAAAATATTCCTTTCTTTTAAAAAATACAAAACTCTCCAACACAAAAGCAATCTCCAAACAAAAGAACACACCCCAAACAGAAAACACACACCCTACTCACTACTCACACTCTACTCTACTCCCAGCCAGGGCCTCTCCCCTGGCTTTTATCCCCTGTGGCTGGAGCCCAATTAATCAATAATTATTCAATTAGGGCTCCAGCCACATTCTCACATGTTTTTCTGGCAGGGAGAAATTTAACCCCCTCCCTGCCAGTTCCAAGCATGTTCATATAGACAGGGAGTTCCCTGTCACAGCCACCAAACAACGTTATGGGAAACGTGTACCAGAGCCGTCGTGAGGGAGAAAAGAATGGCAGCATATGAGGGACTCTAAGTCCTGCCTGACCAAGGTCAGCGACGTGAGCATGCAACCTCGAGGACCCTACTGCCCACAGAGGACAATTAGGGATCTACCACATTCAGGTAGTAGAACATAGGCAAAGGTATGTGGGGTAGCTCAGCTAGCCGCATCGCAAATTTTAGCCATGGAGGCACCTCGGAAGAGGGCCCATAACGTAGCCACACCTCTTATGGAATGTGCGGCTGTCTGCCCAGGTGGGGGTAAGCCAGCACTATTATACGCAGTCGAGACTGTGACCGCAGACTGTCCCAGCGTCCGTGTTCCATGGCACTTGAAGAGCTGGTCAGACTGACGCAGCGCTGTTGTCCTATCCACATAACATCTCAATGCCCGAACTGGACAGACAAGGTTCAACTTTCTATCCTCGTCCGTCGCAAACAGAGGAGGATGGAAGGACACCAGTTCCACGGACTCACGTGAAAGGCTGTAACCACCTTGGGGAGAAAAGTAGGGTTTGCAAGCAGTGACACTATACTACCATCATCCCAAATTTGCATACAGGAGCTATGTACAAATAGTGCCTGCAGCTCACTAACCCGCTTTGCGGAGGTAATAGCCAAGAGAAGGCTGTCTTCATGGACAGGTGCTTCAACTCAATGGCGCTCAAATGGGGCTGTGTGACAGCCTCCAGTACAATCTCAAGACTCCATTCTGGGAGAGTGGTCCTCCTATGAGGGCACAATCGCCGAGCGCCTCGGAGAAATAGGATAGCCAAAAAATGCGTACCTGGGGACACAGCGTCAACAGCGGCATGACAAGCAGAAACAGCCACTAGACAAACCTTCAGTGTGGAAGGTGATCTACCAGCCTCAAGTAGATCTTGCAGAAACTGCAAAATGGCTGGCATGGGACAGGAGATTGGATCATGACCGTTAGAACGGCACCAATCTTGAAACTGTTTCCACTTACAGGCATACAGTGACCTAGTGGAATGCGCCCTAGCATTCTGCAGCCTACCCACGACCGCCTCTGACAGCCCTAAGGCTGACCAGCGGTCCCTTTCAGGGACCAGACCCATAGCTGGAGCCTGCCCAGCTCCGGATGCCAAAGTGTGCCTCTCGCCTGACTGAGAAGATCCTGACAAAGTGGAATTTCCCAGGGCGGGCCATTCAATAGCTGGCACAGGGATGAAAACCAGATTCTCCTGGGCCACCTGGGGGCCACGAGGAGAACTGACGCCTTCTCCAACCAGATCTTCTTGAGAAAAGCCGGGAGCAATAGCAGAGGTGGGAATGCTTAAAGGAGCGCTCTGGGCCATACGTGGGCTAGGCGTCGACGCCGAGTGGACCGCCACAGCAGTGGAGGGAGTACCATAGAGGGCAGTGTGTTGTCTCTGCTGAGGCGAAGAGATCGACCTTCCCGAAATGTTCCCAAATGCGCTCCACCACCTGAGGGTGGAGCCGCCACTCCGAGGGGCATGGGCCCTCCTTCGAGAGGAGGTCCGGAGCTCGATTCTCCACGCCTGGAACATGCATCATCCGAGGGGACAGTAAGTTCTGTTGGGCCCAAATCAGGAGCCTGAAGGCTAGGCGGTACAACCTTGGAGACCGAAGACCACCCTGTGGTTGACATATACCCCCACTGATGTATTGTCTGTGCGGATCAGCACATCTCTGTTCTGCACCACGGGTAGGAAGTACTGGAGGGCAAAAAACCGCTTCCAGCTCCAACCTGTTGATATGCAGGGATGTCCTGCTGCTTGACCAGGGTCCGCTGACTCCGCTGTGTCCCAACCTGAGTTGGAGGCGTCTGTCATCACTACGCTGTGGGTGTAAACTGCGCAGGGCCGCATGCGTAATAAACCCAGCTCGATGGCTGATCGAGAAGTTTTTGGCAAAAAACAAGGGACACCTTCAATCCCTGCTGAAACAGAGAGAGGTGGTGTTGTAAAGCTGCTACCCTGTCGTCCGACAGTTATGCATGCATCGTGGTGGAGTCTAGCCGGAGCCCCACATACATTGGCGTCAGCCGACTCTTGGCATCGTTGATGGTGAGGCCCAGCCTCACTAGATACTCCGTCACTAGTGCCGTGTGGGCCACCGCTCCCTCCCACGACTGGGAACAGATCAACCAGTCATCGAGGTAATTCATCACTCAGACTCCTTGCAGCTGCAAAGGGGTGACATACGGGGAGCTAGGGAGAGGCCGAACAGCAGCACAGAAAACTCATACGCGTTGACCTGAAAGGTAAAGCGGAGATATTTCCTGTCCTGTGGGAACAAAATATGCGTCAGCATGTGGAACCCCTTCTGCTTTAGAAACCGGTTTAGAAACCACAAGTCCAGGATGGGGCGAAAGCCACCATCCTGCTTTGGTACCAGAAAGTGTCTTGAGTAGAAACCCTCTCTGAGAGAGGTAGGATCTACGAGACAAATGGCGTGCTTGTCCAGCAAGGCTGCCACTTCTGTCTGGAGCACCGAGGCCTGAAGCAGGTCCGTTATGAACATAGTCATGACGCTTTGAAAATTAGGGGGTCCCAAATGAAACTGAAGCATGTAACCGTATTGTACGGTTGTGAGCACCGACACATCGGAGGTGCAAGCGTGCTAGTAGTGCAGCTGTTGTGCCGTGAATCGGGTCTGAGGTCACCAGCCTTCAGGGGCCCTGTCGGGACCGCTGAGGCTGGGGCGGGGCTAGCGTGGGCGGGTGTCTAGGGTGGAAACCCTGGAATCGCCATCGCAGTTGTTGCTGCGTTGGCTGGCTATGGCCACGTCCACTACACTGAGGGAGGGTTCTGCCTCTCGCCTGAGATTAGGCTTGTAGGCGGTGCCTAAGGTCACCTGGCGGTGCTGTGGGAACCGGCACTGTCCAGGTGACCATACATGGCTGCGCCGGGTGCCAGCGGCTCGACCTCACCTGCGTCGGAGCGGGGGTAGGGAGTAATGCGCCTACCAGCCTCGACTCCTCGCTTTCTCGAAGACTCTGCCGAAGGATCTCCTCCACTGCTGGACCAAAGGTGTTGCCTGGAGATATGGGCTCTTCCAAAAGCGTGGCCTTATCAGAGTCAGGCACCCGCGCCTGCGACAGCCACAGCTGTCTGTGCGACCACTAGGCCCGCCAGGCTTCGACTCAGGGTCTGACACTGCAGGCCAGAGATCTGGAGCAACGTGTGCGACAGAAGTCGCAGTTCCGTAGCCACCGACTGTAGTAGTGGGGCATCACGCAAAACTCCGTCCAGGTATGCAGTGAGCATGCTGGATGTGTTCGCTAGGTGGGTACTTTGAGCTCCCGCCACATATGCTCTACGGACGTGTGTCTCCGTTATCCTGCACTGCAGGTTAGGGCACACGGGGTCCTTGGGCATACCTCCCACCGGCGGAGCCTTAACCAAGGCTGCAATGGTGGAGTCCACAGGGGGAAACCCGGCCAGGACCAGCTTCTCTGCCCCTTCCAGTGAGGCCAGAGGAGAACTATGTCTCAATTGTGCTGGCACTGTAGAAGGGGGGTTCCAAGAGGAATGCACCTCCTCCATAAAATCGGGGAATGCTGGGAAAGGTTAAACTCGGGGAGCCACGTCATGCGGTCAAAAGACGGAACGGCGTGGCTCTGTTTGTGCTGTCCAGGGGACCTGCAGGTATGCCTCTACGTGCGCCATAAGCTTAACAGCACAGAGTACGAAGTGCATGGAGTACCGTGCAATAATAAAACCGCAGGTTAGAAAACACTGCGCTTTAACACCGTGTGCGCCTCATGCACGGAGCACTGTGGGCACCGGGGGTAACGTGGCACTTGGTAAAAAACACAGAGTACAGTGCAATAATAACACCATGTGCATCGAGCACCACGGGTTACCACTTGCACCGCACGCACCGAGCCGCACTGGCGCGCTAGCCTATTTATTGGTACAGCGACAATGTGTACCGAAGTAGCACGGGCAGAGTCTTACGCATCGTGGTATTAAAAAACACCGGGGCAGCTAGGCATGGTGCCTACTCTGACCACGTGGTCTCACGTCTGAGCAGCGCATAGTGTACAACAGGGGGACAGGGCCGAAGCCACGGTGGGTTGCAGTCAATAAGCACTGTGCGCACCGTGGTACCATAGTAGCACGGGCAGAGTCTTACGCACCGTAATATTAAAAAACACAGAGGCAGCTAGGCGTGGTGCATAAAGAAGCAGCCTGACATGTGGAGTGCAGGTGCTGAAAGTCAGAAAAAGGCTACGATTTATTAAACTACTGATTCCGGAAAAGCGGCGATGCCAGCTTTCAGCACAAAGTGCAGGGGTACTAGCAGTTGCTTATGTGGCACTTTTTGTAAGAAGACAGGGCTCAATGGAACACAGAGGTCTTACCTTACCAGTGTGAGAAGCGAAAGAGAATGATACTTCCCCTGCATGACGGTTAAGTACCCTGGGGAGGCGGGACCGAGGACGTCACTGGGGGAAGGGGGGCTATCAGCAGCTTTGACATAGGAGCTCAGTGACACCTACCAGTAGGCAGGAGTGTATCCCATAACAATGTTTAGTGGCCATCTTCAAATTGAAAGGGAACAATAACACCAAAACATCTGATTTACAAAGAAATTATGGGAAAATACAAGTGAGGAAATCAGAAGGTAAGCAATATGTTTGGTATGTTAAAATAAACACACTGTTTTGACTACATTTAACACAGAACAATTTCGCAGCGTGCAACGTAAAAAAGTCCTCTGCGGTAGTTCTAGGTATGTAAGCATGCCCAGTAGTTCTATTGTTAAAGATGCTAACTTTCCTAAGTGTCTCAGTGCGTGTTAAGTTTACCGCTTATTGAAACCAGGCGGTGTCTGTCTAAATCACAATATAAAAAGAGCCGACCACAAGTAGTGCTGCGTGGGAAACAAGATAAACACATATATCTGCTCAGGTACTGTATAAAATTTTTCCCAGGATAAACAATTGCCTGTGTTCCACAAAACACTACAAATAAAATGTAAAATATAGGCTACAAAGGATGTACAGGTAGTGGACACAAAAATTAAAACACCTAGGTAAATGAGGGACACCAAGTATACTGAAAGCATGGGCTTCCACACAGGTATGACTCATGAGTTAATTAAGCAAATAACATCCCAGCATGCTTAGGATCATATATAAAAATGCTGGACAGGCCTGGTTGCCTATAATTAGGGCTAGCTTGGCCTATCCTGTTCTCCACTCACCGAACGCACAATCCCGAGTATGTGAAAACATGCTGCTTTTATGCAGCTGTACCGAGACTCAACCTCTAATCAATCATTCAATTGGAGTCGCGGTACAACTGCATGTGAATTAATAAAGTTTTCCCCGTGCTCACATATTACATTTTACTTGCATGTGAAGTGCTGTGCAATCCTCATGCCTAAATACAAATATACATTTTAAACACTCGTGTCACACAGACCCATTTATATCCCGTGGACCAATGACTATACACCAACATTTAACACACTACACGCAACATATAACAGAAAATACACACAGGGCGGGCACTTTGTCACAGGGGGTGATTGTTGAGGCACGTTTGGCAGGAGCTTCAGTGACCAAGACAGCTCAACTTGCTGATGTTTCACGAGCAATGGTGTCTAAGGGGATGTCGGCATGGAACTCCGAGGGAAAGATATCATCAGCAAATGGCAGCAGTAGGTGGAAGCGCATACTCCAGGATTGTGATATCTGTGCATTAATTCAAAGTGCAAGGCAAAACAAGCGAGCAACTGCAGATCAATTGACTGCAAATTTCAACCTGGGGCGCGAGCAATCAGTTTCATCAAAAACAGTCCATCGAGAACTCTACAGAGCGGGATACCATAGTCGGGTTGCAGTGCACAAACAGCTCATCACACCTGGCAATGCACATTTGCGAGTCCAGTGGTGCAAAGAGCACAGACAATGGACTACCGAGCAGTGGAGAAACGTGATATGGTCAGATGAATCATCCTTCACCACGTTCTCAACAAAGGAACGAATGCACATGTGGCACTAACCTAAAGAACTCTACAGCCCTGAGTGCTTGGTTCCAACAGTGAAGGGTTCTGGTGGTTCCATAATGTTGTGGTGTGCATTTTCCATGGTTTGGGTGCACGCATTCCTTACAAGGCAAGGTCAATGCTAATTGCTACTTAATGGTACTGAGTGATCATCTTCACCCCATGTTGTAGCATTTCTTTCCTGCCGGGGGGTGGGGGTGTCTTCCAGGATGACAAAGCCCCCATCCGCAGAGCACGTGTCGCCCAGTGGTTTGATGGGCATGACGTTATCCATATGTCATGGCCTTCTCAGTCACCAGATGTGAACCCAATCGAGCATTTATGGAATATTCTGGAACGACGCCTGAGACAGCGTTTTCTACCTCCATCAACCAGATTTTGATTGAATTTCTCGTGGAAGAATGGTGCCGCTTCCCTCCTGCAGAATTCCAGAGGCTTGTAGACTGTATGCCACGCCGCGCACAGGCTGTACTGGCCGCACGTGGAGGCCCAACGCCCTATTAAGTGACTTTACATTGGTGTTTCCATTTTTTTGTCCACTACCTATATTTCGTTGGTTTTGTGGATTAAGAGCAATATTTTTACATACGGTTTTGTATTACTTTACATACTGATATGATTCTGAAAGTGCAACTGTACGTGAACTGTATTGCATAATCATTTCCTTTATTCTGATTCCAAATATGTTGCTAATGCAAGATGCCTTGTAGGAATAGACAGTGCTGTAGAAAATCCCACGAGGTACTGCATTCTTTTCCATTATTACGTTGTACATGAATTACACTGAATTATTTCGGCCCTGAAAACATTAGCATTTTTGTCATGGAAAAGACCAAAGGGAGATAAAGGTGAACAAACAAATATTTGTTTTAATTTAATTATTTTCTGTTTCTCCACTTTGACCTTCAAAGCAAAACATTTCCGGTGTTACAAAGAATTCTGTATCTCTGCATGAGTCCATGCCTTTGCAGATGCAGTTTTTCAAGGCTGGACGTGGATGTGTAATATTCTTGTGCCAGAGTCCCGTTGTGTTCTTAAGCACTGCCATTGAGTTCTGCCGCACAATAAAACACAATAAAACAGTAGCACAATAAAACAGCATATTTCGACAGTACGCTCAGCCTCCTGCGTTGCTCAATACATGAATCCCTTGATTACAAGTAATCTTATAAAACTGTATTTTTCTTTTAAAACACATTAAAATGTTATTACATGTAAATACTGTTCAGAAACATTAAGCGTTCACGTATTGAGATCTTGACCTACGCAGGCGTCAAAACTAAGGGGATTCCCCTCATCCTACGAAGACCCCACTGAAGATGTAGTTGGTGCCGGCTTCTGTCTCCTTGGTCGCTGTCATACTAAAATAAATGGTGTGTAACGCGTGCAGCATTCCGTGCGTTATGATAGCTGGCAAATGAACCATTTAGCTCGCTTTATTCGTGTATATTATTATATCAGTGAATAGAGCAGTCACGCCTTCCTTTTTGTGTGCCGTATGCGGTTTTCTTACCACGCAGTATTTCAAGTAATTTAACACTGTTTGGTGCATGAGGCCCTAAATTGTAACGCACAAATAGAAAAAACTCCAGAAACTACAATAGTTTACACCAAAACATTAAGTATTGTAATTACTGCGGTTGATGTAGTTTAACTTGTATTTCTTTCTTTTTTTCTTTAACTCTTGAAAAGAACAGACAGACAGGTGCAACTCTCCGTGGAGCCTTTTTTAAAGCACTCCGTGACACACTAACGGTCCCTGTTTGGGCCAGGACCACACCATCAAAAAAAGAAAACCCACTAAGAAAAACCTCAATTCTATCCTGAGGCTCCGGCTGTCATTTTTCTATCCTCTCTCCTGTATTCCCGCTTGCAGTAACCCACAGTTACCAGATAACTGTCCAACTTTTTTCTTGTTATCTCTCTCAGTCGATCTTCCTCTCACCATCTCTTTTCACTCACCCCCCTCCTTCCCCCAAAACACTTCCTCCTCCCCCAACCAGACCACTGTGCCTGCCCCCCCAGCTTCCTCCCACCAATCACTGTGCTGTGCCGGTCCCCGTCATGTCACGTCTATACCCCCCCCCAGTCTAGGCACCTCAATCTCTCACACATTCCCACACCCAAGCACCTAGAGACATCCACACCCACACACGACTTCCACTATGGCTCTCCCATCTGAAACTCTCCCAGAGCCTCCCCATAGCTAACTAACACCCCCACCCCCTAGATGGTGTAGCCCGTGCACCTTACAATAACAGCAAACAATAACAGTGACGCAACAGCAATAACAGTGTCCCTCTGGAGCGCTAGTGCCCATACCGCGATCTCTAGGCCAGGTAGTTACAGTATGATGGAATAAGATGACTTACCATCAAATGTAAGTGGTGTAGTCAGCTTCATTAGGGCAATGTCATAATGTAAAGTTTTGGGTCTGTACTTTTTATGATGCATTATCTTCTTTACAGTATAAGCCATGATCCCTGTCACAGGTTGGTCAGTGATACCAACATGTACTGTCCAAGAAGAAGGGAAAGCAAATCTGAAAGGAATATCACAAAAATAATTATTAGTACGACTCATGAGGAATTCTTCATTTTTATTTATTCTACAAATATTACTTAATTTTGAGTGATATTACCTAAAGCATGTTGGCCATACTCTGAAATTCTTAGCTCCCAAATAAATTCATCTGACAGCCACTTTGTGGTCCCGTCACAGTCGCCAATTCTGTAAGAACTTCCGCTATAATGTTTAAATAATTTTCCGGAATGAGGTTTATAATAAGGCACAAATTTATAATAAATTATAATATCATTGTAATTCAGGAAAGGTTTAGACACAACACAAGTCACCAAGGTTCAGAAATAGATTTATTATCTCGTCTTGTGAGCCTAGTACACACTTGGAAAACGCTCGTTTAGCTTCATGGCTCTGACTCTTTGGAACTCTCTCCCAGCTTTGGTTTCTGATGCTCCCACCGTTGCTTGCTTTAAATCAACTCTCAAGACCCAGCTGTTCTCTTTTGCTTTCCATGCTCTTTAAGCCTGATATCTACTATTAGCTGTTATGTTGCCGCTACTATTTAATGTATTATCCTACTGTCATGCGCGTTCCACTGTATTTAAAGTATTATGGATTTTCTTGTTGTTGCTTCATCTTGTAAAGTGCTTTGTGATGGTGGTCCGCTATGAAAGGCGTTATATAAAATAAAGATTGTTTGATTGATTGATAGTCCATTTGTCACTTTTAGAGATCCTATTTCTACAGTGGCTAACCAGTTAAGTGAGGTGTGGGAATAATAGCAACAGATTGAGAAGATAAAGCTCCTATGAAAGGATTACAGTATCAATCTCGCTAGTATGGGACAACCAAAAACCAGGGACAAATGCTTAGACTCCCCAGCCATTGTGGAGTTGTGTGTCTCCATGTAGCACTGGCTTACCATTCCTTTGAAAAATAATTTCTGAAAATGCACACATAATCCAATCAGTGTAAATAATTTCAAATGCCAGTAAAGAAAAATCATGTTATGTTTCTTTGTTATGCTCCCCTGTAACTTCATTGCTGGAATTCGGCTCACCAATTCCCCAGAATCAGAAACATGACAACTGAAGACAGAGCGTTTCGTTTAAAAAAAAAAAAAAAACTTTCAACAGCTTACATCACCTGCCAATTGTTGTCTGCTTTCACTAACCTTGCAGCTTGCTGCATGCATGTTCTATCATTTCCTCTGCTTTTTGCAACTGCTGTGAAAAGTAAAAAATTAAGAGAAGGAAGAACGTGATCCTCCAGTGAGACCTAGCTCTGCTGCCTGCTGCTGTTGACTCAAAGACTCTGGGAGATCTCGGCATGCCCACTCACTGTTCACGGCCTAGTGCCCCTACAGGTTGTGAATTACTATTGTTTTTTCATTACTGCTTACAGTAAAAAAATAAAATAAAAACTACATGCTTCCTCTATTAGGCCTGGTCCTACTGTTGAGCAGACCCTACGCTCATTCAAACCACTCACCCATAAAAGCGGTGTGTAGGTCCAATATTAATAATGTAAGCTGCACTGTAAGCTTCACTCTGCACTGGTTGTGTGACTGCACTGCAGCTGTCTGAAGGCTACGCTCCACACCGTTGCAAGCTATGCGCTGTTCCTGGTTGTGTGACTGCAAGCAGCCCAGACAAAGACACACAGCTCAGTGCCTTGGTGCTTCGGCCTCAGTGTCTAGGCCTCAATGCCTGTGGTACCCTGGGGTCCTCAGTGCCTCAGTGCATCAGTGCCTTGGCATCCTCAGTGTCTCGAGGACTATATGCCTCGGCGCTTTGACGCCTCAAGGCTTTTTGAGACCTGTGCAGCAGCGCCTTTGGTGCCACACTGCCCCAGAGCCTTGGTACCTCGGTGCTTCGACACCCTCGGTGCCTTCGAGGCTTTTAAGTCCTGCGCATCTGCGCCCTCGATGGCCTTGGTAGCTCGACACCTGCTGACATCGCAACTGCTCTAGATCTCCCTCGAGGGGTAGGAAGCAAAAAAAATGCGGACCAGGCGAGGGACATTTCTGAATTAAAGGGCCAGATAGCCCAAATAGCTCTTGGCAGGCAGCAGGCTCTCTTCCTTGCACCTGCCACAGCCCACCACCAGCGCCTGCCCCACAGGAGACCCTGGCTCTGCTGGTGGTAGCTTCAGACATTTCAGAGCAGGACATGGTCATGAGCGAGGAGGAACAGGACGTACTTTCTTTAGTGGCTTCCTGGGATGAGCTTGCCTCAGAGCCTGAGATTCCAGTGCCCTCGAGCTTGGTTCGAGCACTTATGGAGTGAGCGGCTAACTTCCTCCCAGTTCCCTAGAAGTCAGTCTCTGACCAGCGCAGGTCTGTATTTAGACCAGTGCAGACATCGACCCCCCAGCCTTTTACGGTGTTCCCGGACTTTCTGGAGGAGTTCAAATCCTGGCAACGCCCGGCCTCAGCACCCAGTGTGTCCAAGAGCGTGGCCGCACTTTCCTCCATGGAAGGTGCAGAGGTGACAGGGCTAGCACAGTTCCCTCCGGTGCACTCCACCATAGCGGCCCTAGTGCGAGCTCCCCTAGTAGATGGTCTGTCCAAGGATCCTGTATGCCATAACGGCCACTGCAGGATCACGGAAGCCCACCTGAAAAAGGCTTACCTGCAGCGCAGGTGATGCTCCTTGCCAACACAGGAGGCCTCTTGACCTGGTCGGGCCACTGGACATCCCTGCACATAAAAGCACCAGAGCTGAAAGCGATTCACCTTGCACTGCAACATTTCCTCCCAACATGTCCTTGTCCACACGGACAACATTTCTGTAGTTGCGTACGTAAACCACCAGGGTGGACTTCTGTCCCTGGGATTACACCGCATAGCCCTTCAGCTGTTGATCTGGGCACAGAGACACTTTCTGTCCCTCCGGGCTGTACATTTCCCGGAGTGGTGAACTGGGCAGCAGACCTCCACTCCAGGGAGGGTCCTCACCTGTCAGAATGGCGACTACACCCTCAAGTGGTGCAGCGCATATATGAATGCTTTGTGGAAGCCCAGGACAATCTCTTTGCCATGGCAGAGGCGACCCATTGCCCCTTGTGGTTCTCCCTCTGCAGCTGAGGAGGTCCACTAGTTATCGACGCCCTAGCCCATGAATGGCCCAAAGCACTTTTGTATGCTTTTCCGCCTATACCGCTGCTCCCTGCCTTACTCAAGAAGGTCAGGAGAGACGCGGTGACAGTTTTCCTGGTGGCCCTCACATGGCCCAGGACATCTGGTTTTTGAACCTCTACCAGCTGCTGCGAAGACAGCCTTGCGAGATTCCTCTGTGCATGGATCTCCTCAGTCAGACAAAAGGTACCCTCTGGCACCCAGAACCGGGCAGACTCCAAATGTGGGTCTGGCCCCTGAACGGCACTGTCTGTCCGCCTTAGAGCTCTCAGATGCAGTAGTCAGTACACTGCAGAATGCTAGGGCTTCTTCCACAAGAGTGTTGCATGCCTACAAGTGGAATTTTTTCAAAATTGGTGCATGGCAGAGGCCATCATCCCATTTAATGCCCTATAGCAATTATTTTACAGTTTCTAAAAGATCTGCTAGAGGCGGGTAAATCCCCCTCTGCGTTGAAGTGTACCTAGCAGCCATATCTGCATGCCATGTTCTCATTCATTCAGTATCTCTGGGCGCTCATATACTGGCGACCCATTTTCTAAAGGGTGCTCAGCCGCTCGTCCTCATAGAAAGGACGTCCTCCCCGAGTGGAGTCTAGACGTGGAGTCTAGGTTATGTGGATAGAATTAGAGCGCTGCGTCAGTCTGACCAGATCTTCATCTGTCATGGTGAAAGGACCTGAGGTCAAGCTCTCTCTAAGTAGTGACTGTCCCATTCGATTTTGGTCTAATGCTGGCCTGCCCACACCTGAGAAGGTGGCTGCACACTCTACCAGAGGTGTGGCTACGTCACGGGCCCTCTTTAGAGGTGTCTTGTTGACCGATATTTGTACTGAGGCTAGCTGGGCTACTCCGCATACATTCACCAAGTTCTACTCACTTAATGTCGTAGATCCCTCTATGCCTTCAATAGGCACTAGGGTCCTCGAGGTTGCACGCTCACACCACCAACACTAGATGGTGGTAGTGAGATGTCCCTCATATGCTGTCCACTCATTCACCCTCGTGACGGCTTTGGTATACTTTCCCAAAAGTACTGTTTTGGTGGTCATCTACAAATTGAAAGGGAACGATAGGATACAGATGTAAACCCGCTTCCCTGAAAGAGAAGATGATGGCAACCTTGTGAGATCGCATCATTCGCATTCGCGGGTTCAATGTAAAAGAGACTGAAGTCTCTATGCAGTGACTATTCATGCTCAGTGAGGCGGGGCCGAGGACATCTTGGAGGGGCTTATCGGCAGCTTTGATATAAAATGCTCAGTGAATACCGGACAAGCAGACATATTTGGTGGTCATCTTCTCTTTCAGGGGACCGGGGTTACATCTGTAACCTATCATTTGTATTTGTGTGTTTTGGTGGCTGCCATCATTACTGTAATAAAAAAGAAAGGTCCTGAAATTTTATGGCCATATTCATCAGGCATGTGCAAATTGGAGTTAAGCATGTTTGACTAAAAGGGCTTTCAACAAAACTTCAACTGGTATTCATAAAATGTGTCAGTCACACTTTTAGCTACTGGTATGCAAATGCAAGTAGTATTCACCAGCTGCCAGATACTGTCTAAGATCCATCAAATCAGTCTGTATAAATTCCATTTCTAGGCTATCCAGCATATTTCCAAGAACAATCTGTGGGAAAAGCATTGCAAGCTGGAAAATGTCTCCCGAGCTTGTTGTGCTTTGGCTACTTGGTTGAAGAATGCGTACTACAGAATATATATATATATATATAGTGAGATAGCAGGGAGGGGGTGAAAATCCTTCCCTGCTAAAACATGTGAGAATGCACATTTGGGTGTTATTGGGCTAATTGTTTAATTGTTTTATTGTTTAGTAATCCCCTGCACCTGGTGGTAATTGTAAATTAGAGCCAGGTGCAGGGTATTTAATAGAGACAGTCAGTTTGTTTGTGGTGGCTGAGCGAAAGGAACAGAAAGTGTGCTTTGGTTCTGAGCAGCCGTGTTCAACTGTGTGGATTTTTGTGTTTGGGTACTGGTAAACAGCTTAGCTGTCCAGGATAGTAGTTAGGGAATCCTGTCTGTATAGTTAGTGCTCCAAGAAGGAGCTAGGTGTTTGTTTGTTTTGTTTAATTTTTGATTTTGTGTTTATTAAAAGTGCGCGTCATCGCTGAAAAAAATCAATTTCTGTTTCCTGGGTCTTCTTAAAGGGGCAACGAACCGTGAGAGTGAAAGGATCTTTCACAATATATATATATATATATATATATATATATATATATATATATATATATATATATTGCCTATAGAAAGTCTATATCCCCTTTCACCCCCTTTGTTGTCTTATAGCCTGGAATTAAAATGCATTAACATAGTTTTTTTTTTCATTTATCTACAGGATAAATTCAGCAGGTCCTGTAGGTTCCCTCTGCTGGTTAATGCTTTCAAAAGAACTCCGGGACAAAGTTGTTGAAAGGCACAGATCAGGACATGGGTATAAAAAAATATCTAAGGCGGCGAATATCCCTTGGAGCACGGTCAAGACGAGAAACGTGTATGTCACCACCAAGCCCCTGCCTAGATCAGGCCGTCCCTCCAAACTGGATGACCAAGCAAGAAGTAGACTGATCAGACAGGCTACCAAGAAGCCAATGGCAACTTTGCAAGAGCTACAGGCCTTTATGGACAAGACTGGTCAAAGTGTGCATGTGACAGCAATATCTCAAGCACTCCACAAATCTGGCCTGTATGGTAGAGTGGCAAGAAGGAAGCCATTACTCAAGAAAGACCACCTTGAATCCGGTTTGAAGTATGCATAAAAACACTCAGGAGATTCTGTAGCCCTGTGGCAAAAAAAAGTTGTGGTCTGATGAAACTAAAATGAAACTTTTTGGCCTAAATGCAAAGCGTTATGTTTGTGGCAAACCCAACACAGTGCATCACCCAAAGAACACAATCCCTACTGTGAAGCTTGGTGGTGGCAGCATCAAGTTATGGGGCTGTTTCTCATCAGCAGGGACTGGGGCACTTGTCAGGATAGAAGGGAAAATGAATGGAGCAAAGTACAGAGTCAAGTCCTTGAGGAAAACCTGCTGCCCTCTGCAAGAAAGCTGAAACTGGGACGGAAGTTCACCTTTCTGCATGACAACGACCCAAAGCACACAGCCAAAGTTACACTGAAATGGCTAAGGAACAAAAAGTTAAATGGCCTTGAGTGGCTCAGTCAGAGCCCTGACCTAAATCCAATCGAAAATTTGTGGCATGACTTGAAGATTGCTGTCCATCAATGCTCCCCAAGGAACTTGACAGAGCTTGAACAGTTTTGTAAAGACATAAAATATTGCCAAATCTAGGTGTGCAAAGTTGGTAGAGACCTAATCCAACAAACTCACATCTGTGATTGCTGCCAAAGGTGCTTCCACCAAGGTGCTTTCCTCCTTGCCTGACTCCTCAATTTGGATGGATGGTCTGATCTATGCAGTGTCTGGCTGGTACAATGCACCTTCCATTTCTTGATGATTGAGTAGACTGTGCTCACAGAGATATTCAGAGACTTCGATATTTTTTTGTACCCTGCTCCTGTTCTGTGCTTTTCAATGACTTTATCTCTGACTTCCTTTGAAAGCTCCTTGGTCTTCATGGTTGAGTCTTTGCTTGAAATTCACTACCTGACCAAGGAACCTCACAGAGACAGGTGTTTTTATTCTGAACCTAAATAACACAGATGGTTAAAGATTATTATTATTATTTATTATTATTATTATTATTATTATATTATTATTATTATTACTACTACTACACAATGCACTTTAAAATGACCTTTTTGTAATTTTTGTTTATCTTGCTTAATCTGCATTGATTGCAGGTTTATACGCGACCTTTTGAAGCAGGAATTGATCACCGTGCCTTCTTTTTTGTAACCAGATATTTGTATGACATATTTTTGTTTTTGATTAAGTTAGCAATTTAAGTTGTGCTGCATTTTTAAGCAGGGTATGCTTAAAATAAGAATTTAACAAATGTTGTTAAATTCTTTTTAACCAGCGCTCTAGTTTTAACCTCTACACTCAGCCCTATTTCTTCTTGTTTTTCACTGTTTTCATTTACAGTGCCTATAGAAAGTCTACACCCCCTTGAACTTTTTTCACATTTTGTTGTGTCAGCGCCTCAGAGTTTCATACATTAAAATGAGGATTTTGAAGGGTCTGAATACTTTTGCAAGGCACAGTATATATATATATATATATATATATATATATATATATATATATATATATATATATATATATATATATATATATATAATGCCTATAGAAAGTCTACACCCCCTTTATTTCACTTTTTGTTGTGTCAGTGCCTCAGAGTTTCATACATTTAAATGATGATTTATTTCCACTTATCTACACACCATACTTCACACTGTTAAGGGGAAAAATGTTTTTATTGAGAAAAAACATATATGTTAAAAATACAAAACTGAAAGGTCATAATTGGATAAGTCTCCACCCTCCTGAGTTAATACTTGGTGGAAGCACCTTTGACAGCAATTAGAGCGCTGAGTCTGCTGGAATAGGTCTCTACCAACTTTGTTCACCTAGATTTGACAATATTTCTTCTTTACAAAACTGTTCAAGCTCTGTCAAGTTCCTTGGAGAGTGTTGATGGACAGCAATCTTCAAGTCATGCCACAAATTTTCGATTGGATTTAGGTCAGGGCTCTGACTGAGCCACTCAAGGACATTTACCTTTTTGTTCCTTAGCCACTCCAGTGTAGCTTTGGCTGTGTGCTTTGGGTCGTTGAACTTCCATCCCAGTTTCAGCTTTCTTGTAGAGGGTAGCAGGTTTTCCTCAAGGACTTTTCTTCTACAAATTTCTAGAATATTTTTTTCACTTGTAAGTTGTGGGGTAGGATGTGTAGATACTTGAAAATAAAAACTATTTTAATGCATTTTAATTTCAGGCTATAAGACAACAAAAGGTAAAAATTTTGAAAGGGGGTGTAGACTTTCTATAGGCTGTATGTATGTTTAACTACTGGATAGTTTGTACTGCATGCATGTAACATATCAAATGAAACAACATTTCCTTCAGGATCAGACATACTATTTGGTAGAGATAAGAATATATGTAAAAAAGTAATTTTTTCATTTATTTTCAAAAAGTTTTTTTGCTTGGCCACTGCGGTGACGATATATTATATATATATATATATATATATATATATATATATATATATATATATAGTTCAAATATGGCTAAAAAAAAAAAACAAAACACTGCACCATTGAACCTCAATATGAACTCGATAAGAAGCTTTCCAATGACACCACCCCTTTCAGACTAGCTGATACAATGATGGAGCAATAGACTCAAAACGAAACCTAAGCTGTCAACTCTGTTACAGGAGGAAAGGCTTAACTTCACGCGATCATAGTTCCGGCTAGGATTACTGCATACACACACTGAATACGTATTTGGAAAACTTTTAAAGCCAACGTAGTTCAGGGGGCGTGCAGCTGGGGGTTTCCAATTTCCTGTCAATTAGTACCTATTTTCTATTTAAGCCCTGATCACTTGCACCTTCGCTGTCTAGTGTTTCGTTTTTGTAGCAAAGACTCAGACGCCGTCTTTTCATGCTTCACCGCTAATCTACACTTCGTTGCCTTTCACTGGAGGTCAATTCTCTGCGCAGCGCTCCCAAGATATTATCAATAATTTTCCTACCTGCTCCAGTGATTCTTCTCATCATTCAGCTTCTCTATTCAGCTGCAGAAGCTCCAGCGTTAATCTTTCCAGCTTCCAGCCCAGCAACAGCACTGTCCAAACCACTGCTTCATTACTCAACTTGTCCGCGTCTTTATTAGACAGACTGGCCCTCCACTAAAACCTCCAAAGCTCCTTCAACAAGACATTGACATTCCCGTCGTCAGCGTTTGCCTTGCCATAGCTTCTCTATTTAAATCCACCACAAAACTCTGTCAGCTGAATCTTTCTTTACTCTTCGCTTGCAATCAAGCGCCCCTCCCCTGCTCCCACAGCCAGCACAATTTCCCATTCCTTCAGAAGATCCTGCCCTGGATTTCTATTAGCTGCGTTCAACGTTTCAAAGACCTATCCAGCCCATTTCATACTCCATTTCAACCTGTGGCAGCTCGTGCTTTCGACTGGTCACAACATGCTCCAACGACACTGCTGCCTGCAACTTTTCCACCTGCGCCTTTCAGTCCATGGCTACCACGGCAACGCCCTCATTGAGTGACTGCGGGGAGTGGTAAGTTGCCATGGTGACCAGGCAGCTTCATCTGGCACTACAAGCTCCGTGCCTCAGTACTTCAATTTTCTGGCTTGCTGCTGCGCTTTCACAATCTGTGAGGGCTTGTTCAACTCGCCAAATTGTGACATCTAAATACTGTGTTAACGTATTTATATACATGACTAACTGTCCTAAAACATGTAACAAAGATATTCAAATCTAAAAGAATACACAATTGTTGTTCTACACCGACAAGGATTTTAATCACAATAACCAAATATTCTACCCGGCCTGGCTCAAGCTCATGGTTAATTCCAATCATAACCGCTAGATGACAGTATAACACCACAAATTCTATACAATCTTTAAGCTGGTTTGCTATCACTGTGAAGCTTGCACACTCCAGTTTTTCTATACATTCCTGCCGTTTGTTATCACGCTGAGGGATTCTCAGGAGTCCCCCTCCTCCTCAACCTTTTGTAGCAACTGACATTCTCCAATTTCAACTATTCCCCTCTTCAAGGACCTGGTCATGAAGCAACCTTACTCAGCTACTTTTGAGATGCTCAGTATCTACCATCACAGTAACGTCCAGCTTCCCTGCATCAGGCATCCATTCCTGCGAATTATTCCTGTTACCAGATTCATGTTTCCTCATCTGGCGCTGCTCCTCCAATATGACCAGCTTCATCAATGAAACTTATTCAACTTTCAAAGTCATCATTTCATCAACGTGAGCCGCCAGTCAGTCACGAAACCATGTCCTACGATTATCAACATTCCAGTCACGGTCCTCCTACCCCCAGTAGACAATACTCTCAAACTGCTCCCGATCAATCAATAGGTTTTGCAGACGCCTCAGAGGAACACATTCTTCATCCTCTCGGGTTCTGCAGTGGTCTCAGATCTCTGCATTTTTCATCTCTCCCAAAAGCAGCCCCATCTCTAACACCATCTAAATCTGCCTTAACACTGAAAGACCAATATCTACTGCATTCAGCAGATCCCTACTCTCTGCAGAAGACCTCCGCACTCTACCGATGGTAGTCCTCTGTTCTCTATTGCAGATCTCTGGTCTCTACAGCTGGGCCTCTGCACACTACTGACAGCACTCCATTGTTTTCTTCCTCAGACCTCTGCTCTGTTCAGCAGATCCCGCCCTCTACTGTTAATCGCTCCTCACTACAGTAGATCTCCACTCCCTCTTCAGATCTGCTCACTACTGCAGCATGCAAAATTAGCTCTAGTTTACTGTTTAAATCTGCAACTGCACTTCTCCAGAGCCTCCAATGCTCCAGCTTTTCTCCAATACGCAGATCGTGGCAGTATTCCCAAAATCAAGGCTAACGTGAATCCTCATCTAATCAAAATATGGGGCACTTCCTCAGCAATCTTATTCATATCTCCTCTAATCCTCTCAAATGTTACAACAGTTCCATACTCTGCCTCAATTTGGGACGTAGCTATTCCGTGCTCGAGTCCCATACTAACCTCTAAGCCTTGTTCTTATTTCAGGTCTCAAGCAGTGTGAAGTCTCAGCCAATTGGAGGTCTAACAATGCCCCTTTACAGAAGTCTCAGACGCTGGGTACCTCTCCCTCTCTATCTCCTTTCGTGTCCCAGTCTTCCGGGACCGTCTTCCTTCCTTGGGTCGGCTCCCCCAGTCATAACCCTCGTATGTGTTTTCGGTTGCTGGGTCCTTTGCCCCTGCGTTGTGTAGGGATCGCCGCTCTCAGTCAGTGACCATCTCTCTATCCGATTTCGGTTGCTGGGTCCTCTGCCCCTGTGATGTGTCGGCATTGCCACCCTGAGTCAATGACTACCTTCTATCCTAGCTTCCTTGTCCAGCTTCGCTGGTCTGCTACTAGAGTGGGCCTCGCCCGCTCTTCTATCCTAGGTCCGGTCCTTTCTAGCCGGCACTCTGTCCTACTTACCGCTCTCTTCTGCTTCTTCTGCCCTATCCTTACACCCCCATTTCATGCCCCGTGAAACTCGCCATAAACCAGGTAGGTGGCTTTTACGGTGCCTGAGTAATATGTGCGTAACCTTCAGTGCATTGACGCCACAAAATGAATGGGGCTGAGTTTTAAGGGTTAAAGTGAAAGTCACTGCTTGCAAAACAACACCTAGATAGACTTAATATTGTCTTTTTTTCAAAACTGTTTACTTACTGCAGTGTACTGAGTTTCTATAATGCTTAAAGATAGCAGCTGAGAATCACATATGAGAGAATAAAGTCTTGCAGCACTTAAAATACCCAGCACTACTTTTATTTATTTATTTACTTTAACCAGAACTAATCAGAATGTGGCTCACAGTGCTTTTGTCACTGACACCCTCTTCTTTAGACCGTTGTAGCATTTCAGGCATTCTAAATTGGGTGAAAAACACTGTAGCTTGGTGTTTTAAAATACCTCTGCTGGATTTTACCGCACTGAAAGTTGCAGATATGCCAGAGCAACTTGGAAAATGCGCAATTCCTGCAATCCTGCGCTGAAATTCAAGCCATGGTTGACATTGTGTAGGCTACATTTTATAGGTCGAAATTATAATACGCAATGTTTGACAGTAAGTGGATATACAAGTTAATGTGTTATTTTTGTGTGACTGTTATTAAACATTTAATAAACTCATGCAGATTGTGGCTGAGGGGTAATAGAATAATTACGAGCTAGTTAAATCCCTCGGCCAAGGTATAAAAAGCCTGCAGTTCTACATGTTCCGAGTGGAGGAACGAGAGTGAGCAAGGAAAGAGAGAAGAAATTTAAAAACAAAACTTAAAGGAACCGTGAAGGTACTGCCCAGTCAGACCTTAAGTGATTTCTGTGTTTGTGACTTGTTTTGTTTATTATTTTATTTTGCTCTGTGAGCAGTGTTTTTTGTTCTAATATTTTATTTATTTTTGTTTGTGTTTAATAAACTGCGCACCACGCGTCTTGCACCAGAGTACTGTCTTTGATATTCTTCCTGCATCTGGCCTGACGTCACCACACACGTCCGTCCTGTCACACACACACATATACGTGTTAACATACGCGATCAAAACGTATAATATGAAATACAGATTTGTTAAGGTATCTCATGGTCAACAAATACATAATATATATTGAGCATCAAAACAACCATATTATATTTGAGCATCAGAACAACCGTATTATATTTGAGCATCAAAAGAAACGTATCACTTATATTTGGATAAAATTCACTAGATGTGATCGAAAAATGACAAAGTCTGTTTTAGAGCAAGTGCAGTGACTTTTTATTGTGCTGATTAACAATTGACATCACAAAGTTGCTGTAAAATGATCTGTCGATCTTAGGCAGGTGTTGTGACTCTTGGTCTCCCAGTTCATGGCTTGTCATTGACAGAGTGTGTCTGGTTATACCGGCTCACCAGGTTTGAAATTGCTGGCTGTGAGCACCCAAGACAGCGAGTTGGAGTATGCTGCCCTAGTCCAGCCTCCAACATGCCAGTTGCACGAAGGCACTGTTCTCTTGACAGACGTGGCATATTGTTTTTTTTTTTCTGTGATTTTCTTTATTGCTTTTATTCAAGCTTGCAATTCAACAGCTGAAATCACTCCATATCCAGGGCCCAATCAACTGTCTCACTAATTAGGTGATTAGTGCATATGCTTCAGTCATAGTCACTGAAGCGTGTCATGGTCAGGGATGAACGATTGGGTGATTAAAAAGAAACCAAAAACATTTCATCAAGGTCCATCATTTATATACTTTATTATTTTCAAAAATAAATGTGTTATAATAGTGATAAGTTACTTTTGATGCTCGGTATGTTTAGCAAGGAGTGCAAAGTTTTTTAGCAGGTATCTAAATAAATAGATTACCGCAGGCTTGTTTCTTAACAGTAAAACAAACGTGGTCATGCAAACCTTTACATGCTACTTTCTCTTACCTGTTTATTTTAGAACGGGGTACCCCTCCGCCCCTGTGCAGTTTAGTATTTTGTGGCTATTATGATTTATTATTTGTATATATGACGGCGCAGCCATGTTGGTTTGTTATTGTTTTATTAAATGTGACGCCGAAGAGCCGAATGTTTTGTATTGTTTTGCAGCGTGGATGGGAAGCCACAGCCACATTAAAAACCTGTGCAGAATGTGACCGAGGGATTTTCAGATAATTGATAGCTAGTTAATCCCTCGGTCACTAATATAAAAGCCTGAGGTTCTCGCTGCTCTGGGTGGGCATTCAAAGGAGAGCGAGAGTGAGAGGAGTAGCAGTTTAAAATCCAAACTAAATATAGGGTCAGTGAAAGTGATTGCCCAGCCTGAGCTGTGTTTTTGTTCGAGATTTGTGTTTGTTTAATATTTATTTTGCTCTGTGAGCACTGTGTTTTTTGTTAAAATATTTTATTTATTTTTTTGTATTTAAAATAAAAACAGCGCACGCTGCGCCTTTTGGCCCGCAGTATTTTTCCTTTGTTTTTCTTCCTGCACCTGGCCTGACGTAACCACATGGCTACCCTGTCACATGTTCCCTTCTGTTTTCCTTTCCCATAGCCACAGAAAGTGAGTTCTAATTAAAGTTAACCACCGTTTAAGAAAAAAAAAAGTTAATACACAACATCACGTCGCTACACTGAGGACATTAAAAAAAATTGGCAGCTTTATTTTTTCAGAGTAAAAGTAAGGGGGCCAAACTATATACTTGCCTTGCCTCGCCCCCACCACCCCATTGGAAAAGTGCAGGAGCCATGGCCGCCCTGGTGGCGGTGCCCCTGCAAGTTGGTATACTGTAGATGTTTTATATAAAGTTTAAAACTACTTTCATTTTTTACATTTTAAAAGGTAAGGTTTTGCTGTGATCAAAATATGGCCTTAATATTTAAACATTATAGGGGAAATTGTTATGATATAATTCCAAAATCCTTTATGTGTAAAGCCTATATTTTGGCATAACAAATTGCTAAGAAAAAAACAAACAAATCTTTGTCCCTCTCTATTTTGCATATTAGGGGTCAGATCACCTAACTACATAATTCAAAGGGCCCATTGGGGTTGTCTGGTATAGGTGCCCCTTTTTAATGTCGGCCCCCATGAAGTTATTTATAAGGCCTTCTTTAGAATTGCTACTAAGCTAAAGTATAGCAGGACAACATGCAGAGTTAAGTAAAAATAATTCTTACCCGTAAACACAGTGAGCTGCTGTTAGTATCCATCGCGATGTTATGATTGAACCTCCACAAAGGTGCTCTCTCTCAAAGTGCAGACTAACTTGCCATGGGAACTGCCCCACTTTGGATTCATTGCCTCCAACAATCCGAGGGCTGTATCTGGGCCTTGAACCGCACTCTGCAAGGATTCAAAAAGTTACATATTCACACATTACAGAATAATATTGGTGTTTTTATACAATATTTATATACATAGCACATTTTCTGGAACCATCTCAAAGCACTGTAAACATGATTACGCTAAGAAAGCCTTAGCAAAAAAGCTTTAAGTCTTGATTTAAAGATCATAGAAGAATGTGAAAATTCCGCAAGCGGCACAGTGAATAAAGGCTCTGCAACCAAATTTTCAAGCACATTTTCAAGCAAGCCTAATGAGTATAGAAGTGTGCTGCTTATGATTACAACGACTTGTGGCACCCAGAATGGAACTTCTTTTTGTAGAATTTCAACAAATCTAAATAATGTCAAAACAGGTTAAGCTGCTTATACTGTACATTTTTTTACATATAAATTATAACTTATATGTACAAATTGATATACATGCCTCCAGACTGTGGCTGACAAATCATTGAAACCACAGCAAGGAGCTGAGCTCTACGTTTAGATCAAGCATTAAACCCTTAACTTATATAGCATAGCATAGAATTGAATCCCACTGTTGAAAAATACTACTCTCATAATAATTCCAGTTAGTTATAGCCTTTCTTTGAAAATTAACCCTGTGAAGCCTTGCATAAAAAATATTTAATCAAGTTGTGTAATATCATCCCCAAAAGCCTGTTGCATCGTTGCGGATACATTTTTTCTTCCATCTTGTGGATTATCGGTGAATTGCAGACACTGCTTTGTTTTTACCGTACTTGTAATGGCTGCTTCTGTCAGAAAGGCAAGCAAGAATTTTTGAGGAAAATTTTAGTGATTTTGAGAAAGTTAGGATACGAACAGAATTAATATTGTTAGTATTGTCTGAATATGAGTAAATAACAAATTTAAATAGCTAATTATAGAAAATTGAGTAGTTTGCATTATAATAATATCGTGGTGAAAATGTATGTATCAGATTTGCAGGTATTAAGTCTCACAGCAGATTTATCAATAAATCGTCATAGTAGTGAATTTTACAACCATTTCTAATTGTTTTTAAAGTTGTATAATGTTTTCTTAATTTAATAAAATTATTTTAAAATTGTATTTGGATTTTTGTTTAGATTTGAAGCACCTCAAACTGCTGAAAAACAATTCTAATACCGGTAAGTTATATTGACAGTTTAAGTGGAGATATTTGGAAATAACAAAACATAATATCAAAATGCCTTTATGGGTTTACAATAATCAGTTTTTGGTGTGTATTGTTTAGATGCCAGACAAGTTAAATGTCCAGGAAGTTCCCAGTCAACTTTTAGATGGCAATTCAAGTGACACCAAGCTGCAGGAGAAGATGAGGATGTGAAGAATGTGTGCCTAATGTGTCAGGTGAAAGCTCAGATAGAAGCAGTGATGAGAAAGACTTGCTTAATGAAGTGAAACTCAGACCTGTGCAGAACTAGATGATACAACAACAGATCCTCTGCAGAAAGCAGCTAGGGGCAAACAGAAAAGGAAAGTATAGGTGCAGAAAAGTAGAGGGGCGCTACAAATTTAGCTTCAAGTCTCAGAGATGGTATATGTACATTTGGTGGCACACTGTCAAAGTGGCACTCATCAATGCAAGGAGCATCTATAGGAGACTCCAGAAGAAATTAGAGCCCCAGAAGAAACCCATGGCCCTGCAAAGGTTTCAGACTTCTGTTGCTGCCTCTCTGACAAGTGCTGGTAAAGGCAAAAAGAATCGTGGTAGACGAGCAGCCTCCGGAGAAGCAACCACAAGGGCTACACCTAGCATGTGAGAAATGATGGCTGTGGTCATTTGCCAACATGGGGAAGCAGACAGATGCATGTATTGCGCAGGCACTTATTTCTCAAATGTGTACTCTGATAAATGTAGTCACTTGCCGGAAAAGGAGATGTCACTAGCTGGAAAAGGACATGTCACTTGCCGTAAAAGGAGATGTCACTTGCCGGAAAAGAAAAACAGCAGCTACCTGTCTCGAGCTTGCAATTTCAAAACCGATCAAAACATTTTTTTTGAGAAACAGAACTTATATATTCAGAGAGATTCTGAATGTCATTAATAGGCAGGAACACAGTGACACAAACTGTTGAAATGGAATTTAAAGCTATTTACTCTTAACACTTTGAATCCCAGCTTTGTTTTTCACTCTTATTCTCCAAGATTCTACTTAATACAACATACACTGACTGCATCTCAATATAAATTGAAAAAAAAACTTTGAACTAGGGATTTGAGGTATTCTAAATTACACTGTAATGTCTTATCTCTCACTGCTGCATGTGACGTCAGGAAGACTGCAGCCTTGCTGTCTATAATTTAGCCCAGGGAAACACTGAAGAATAGGTGTCACTCACTTTTATTGGGTCCACCGTGCTGCTACCTGACTGGAAAGAATAAGACCTTGATTCCAGGACATGAGAAACAATGTAATCACTGGAACCATGCTTCAGGATAGATAGAAGAGCAGCAGTATCCTTTTTGTAGCAAGGTGGCCAGAACTGAACACAATACCCTTGGTGAGGTCTTACTAATGCATTGTACAGTTTTAACATTACTTCCCTTAATTAAAATTCAACACTTTTCACTATATGTCCGAGCATCTTGTTGACCTTTTTTATAGCTTCCCCACATTGTCTAGATGAAGACATTTCTGAGTCAACAAAAATTCCTAGGTCTTTTTCATAGATTCCTTCTTCAATTTCAGTATCTCCCATATGATATTTATAATGCACATTTTTATTTCCTGCATGCAGTACCTTACACTTTTCTCTATTAAATGTCATTTCCACGTGTCTGCCCAGTTCTGAATGTTGTCTAGATCATTTTGAATCACCTTTGCTGCTACAACAGTGTTTGCCACTCTTCCTATTTTTGCATCGTCTGCAAATTTAATGAGTTTGCTTTCTATACCAGAATCTAAGTCATTAATGTAGATTAGGAATAGCAAAGGACCTAGTACTGATCCCCGTGGTACCCCACTGGTTACCTCGCTCAATTGTAAGGTTTCTCCTCTAATCAGTACTTTCTGTTTCCTACATGTTAACCACTTCCTAATCCATGTGCATGCATTTCTTTGAATCCCTACTGCGTTCAATTTGAGAATTAATATTTTATGCTGGAGTATATCAAAATATTTCTGGAAATCTAATTAAATCATGTGATATGCTTTGCAGTTATCGATTGTCGATGTTGCACCCTCAAAAAAGTCAAGCAGATTAGTTAGACATGTCCTCCCTTTCTTAAAACCATGCTGACTGTCTTCCAGGATAATTTTTCATTTTGGATCTTGTCATATGCATATCATATGCAGACAGGCTTAAATAATTGAATGTTTTTACACAGAGAATTGTGAAGGTCTGGAACCAACTCCCCAGTAATGTTGTTGAAGCTGACACCCTGGGATCCTTCAAGAAGCTGCTTGATAAGATTCTGGGATCAATAAGCTACTAACAAGCAAACAAGCAAGATGGGCTGAAAGGCCTCCTCTCATTTGTAAACTTTATGTTCTTATGTTCATCATACAAGACTTAGTTCTTGACTTCACTTTAAGTACTGTAGAACAACAGCTATATTCGGAAGCAGTCGACTGTGCGTGACCACTTAAATGTGCTTTCTTAATATAAACAATCATTGGGCACACTTAACTGTTGTTTCTAAATATGGCCATTAGTGATTGACTCAGCCTCTTAGACCAGACACTGGCTGTGTTTCCATTGGAGATTTTAATTAGTTTAAAGGAAATGTTTAAATGAAAAAAAGTGTGATTAGTCCAATGGAAACAGGATTCATTCTCATAAATTTAGCTATTATGCAAATTTCAAAAAAAGTATTTTGGAAATTCAGTTAGCTAGTTCGTCCGAATTAAGACACATAAATTCAATGGAAATGAGAATATTCGCTTTTTTTTTTTTCATAGCCACCCTGTCTCCCACTGTTAATAAGCCGTCTTAAAACAGTATATATAAAACTAAAAGGCTATGTTAAATTAGGTTAAAAGGGAATTAACATACAATTTAAAGCAGCATACTTAAAGCAAATAGAAAGGTAAAAAACCCTTTGTACATTACAATACTGAAACCAAATTTTTTAAATATTAAATATGGTGTGTGTACAGCTATGCCAAACGTTTTGCATCACCCTATAAAATTAACACATTTTGTTAAATAATGTTACGTGAACATATTGCATTACATACCGGCTTATTGTTTTCTATATTCTTATCATAAAACTTTTAAAAAATTGAAAAATATGACATCGAAACATTGAAATCTAACTTGAAATACCGTACTACTATTATGGCTATCCTTTTGTAGTTTAATTGTTTACAGGATTTTTCCTGAAGAATCATCCATTTGTCTGTTTGTAACAAGTTTGATTCATTCATTTACCATAGTAGAAGGATGTGCTATCACTGAATAAACATCATGTTGAATTTGGTATGGGGTCTGTGAACAGGATGACATCACTGGCAAGCGATATTAACCAGGAAGAGACTAAAACACACGAAAGCTGCAGGTGTAAACGCAAATGCACACATTAATCAAAACTACAATCCAATAAACAAAACACAGGAACAAAACAAACCTACACAGCAGCCCAAAGTGGTTTATATCACTTATAACAAGGTTTCCTGTCATTTGTGGGAAGAAAAGTAATTAAAATTATTAAAACACATTTAAATGACGACAAAACTGGAAACTTTTATTGTGTATACATCCGCAGTGTCCCAAATTTAATTTAATTTAATTAATTGTTCGCTTATTAAAAATAAATTGCACACACTCGTTTATTGTGAATTTCTGCATCAAAAGTGCCATCTCACTAGAAACTGGAGGACTAAATACAAGCTGTGATGATGGGCAGTTTCAAATGAGACTAGGAAGTAAAAGGAGCAGCTGCAATAGAGACTGAAACTGGACCTTGAAGTGAGTTTGTGAACTCGTTATATGCAAGGCACACATATTCTAATATGTTTTCATCCTTTTGGATCACAAAATATGTTTTTGTTAGTTGTCGGACACCCTCACATTCAAGTCGTGCCAGATCTTATGCATCAATCCAACCGCGGTATCAAGGGACAGTACCTCAGTTTCCCGCAGACACTTCAAATCCAGGCCGGTAATTCGGTGGGTCGTGTCTGGCCTTGTCTTTACCTGCTTTTCTAAGAGTTTTCCTGACTGACAGTTATACATTTTTGCTAGTTTTAAACTCGTTGTTAAACATTACTGCTAAAATATGTATTTAGTCCAGCTCAGCATTATAAAACTGGAGACTGAATACTGGTCCTCAGTTGAACGTCTTGCACTGGCATAAAATTCCCATATGTCTGTTCAATTTTTTGGATAAAAATGAATGCCCACATTTTTTTCTTGCATTTATTTATTTTTTTTATTTGTTTGTGTTTTTTTTCAATCTTTTTTTCCTATATTTCATTTAGCTGCTCCTCATCTACTGTTATGTGTCTACTCTAGCTGGTGCACTTATTTATTTTTTTCAGATGGACTGCTGTCTTCATTCAGAAAGTTGGTGTTGTACCAGTTATGTGGAATTTCATCCCCAAATATATTAAAGGAAATAGATGAAATGACACTCATTTTTGGCTGTTTCTCACTGATAATTTACCCTTTCTCAGTCAAAACGGCAAGTTTCTCAGTATCTAAAAAGCTTAGAGAGAACGATGCTGATCTGTGTGGATCTAGAGCAGTCCCTGTTACAACAGCGCCAGAAAGTGATGGTGGATTTCTTCTGGGATGGACTACACTGGCTGAGGCAGAGTGTCGTGCAGCTGCCCCTGGAAGAGCGTGGGCAGGGCATCATCCATATCACTAGCCGTACTGCTGCCTTTTGTTTACAGGCCCTGCAAAAACTCCTTTATTGCCCCGTGCCCCTCCTGGAGAGAGCAAGCTCTGTCTACTCTGCCAAGCTGGAAGCCTGGGTCTGGACAGACACAAACAAGATGAACTGTTCTGGCTTATCAGAATACTACAGGGGGATAGCGAGGGCATGGAAAAGTTACAGGCAGAGCAAAGTAAATGAACAATGGACTTTTATTCTGTGTTTGAGGAACCCATTGTTTGTTTGTTTTTTTATTTAGCTGTCACCAATTATTATTTTTTTTATTATTTTCTACCCAATTTAGTCATGTCCAATTATTAATTTTTTTAGGCTCAGCTCACCGCTACCACCCCTGTGCTGACCTGGGAGGGGCGAAGATGAACACACACTAAGTGTGTGCTGTCAGCCGCCCTAATCTTTACACAATACAGATTCAACATGCAGCAACCAAGAGTGGCCAGAGACAGACTCGATTTTAACTTTTATTCTATGATGCACAACTTGGTGTATGGGTAGGGTTGTGTTTATAACTGAGGAGGAAATGCTAAAATTTTCTTTTTTTTTAAATGTGCTTTCTTTACATTTTAGGGTGATAAGATAATTGAATTACATGTTATATCAGATTTTTGGTAATAGTAACATGAATGTGTTTTGTTTTTTCTATTTTTCTTTTGATATTTGTTAAAATAAAGTATATTTTTAAAAAGTTAAAAAAAAAAGTATATCTCTATCTCTGTCTATCTATATCTATATTGATATAGATATACAAGAGGGAAATTCTCAACAAAAAAGTGCAGGTACTTGTATGCACAGCTTGGGGGTAAACATTTTTAAAATGTAGACAATTCGAGTGCCAATGAATAAATACTTTTAAAACATATACATATTGGTACACAATACATTTTTTAATACAAAATAAGCTTTAAAAAATAACTGATAAAATATAACCAATTCACCAAAAACAAAGAAGCTGAAAATACTGAAAGCTTTGTACTCGCTGCATGTATCACTCAGTCATGTACTGTAATATAACACTTAAGCTAAACCTTAAAATGACAAGCACTAAGAAATATTACACCATGCAGTAACTGCTGAACAAAGGAGTTTTGTTTCAAGATATCCTAAAAAAGGAAAGTTATAAAAAATAGTATTAAAATAATTATGTGCAATGAAAAAATGATTTGGCATTGTACAAAGAAAAAACCTCACCTCACCGTTTTTGTTTATTAGTCTTCATACTGGGATCACAACAAAACCAAACGTTGATCACAATACTTAAACTGTATTTTGCAAGTTGGGCCCGTGTTTGAAAAGCGTGAAGCACACCTAGATCTGTATCCCGATTCTGAAGCAGCACTTTGTGGATCCTGTTTTTTTAATGTTAATCCCTACTGTCCCACACATCACTTGCCATTTTAGAAACTTTCGTGCAAATTCTGTCAAGGTAGTAAATCAGTGCAAGCCAAACTGCATTATGATAACTATTTCTAATAACTATGTAATTTATGGTGGAAACTGACGTGGATGTCAGTCTCTCACATTGATTTTGAGGAAATTTGCTTCAACTCGGTGACATTTGAGGGCTTCCTTGCATTGACAGCTCGCTTCAGGTCCTGCCACAACATGTCAATGGGGTTTAGATCCGGACTTTGATGAGGCCATTCTAAAATGTGGAATTTCTTTTTCTGCAGCCATTCTTTTGTAGATCTGCCTGTATGTTTGTGTTCATTGTCTTTCTGCATGACCCACTTTCGGTTCAGCTTCAGCTCATGGACAGATGGCCTGACATTCTCCTCTAGAGATACAATGCAGAGTTCATGGTTGTGTCAATGATAACAAGCTGTCCAGGTCCTGAGGCAGCAAAGCAGCCCCAAACCATCACACTCCCACAACCATGCTTGACGGTTGGAATGAGGTTCTTCTGTTCGAACGCAGTGTTTAGTTTTCACCAAACAATGTTTCTCATTGAGGCCAAAAAGTTCATCTATGTGCTCTTTGGCGAACTTCAAACGGGCAGCAATATTCTTTTTAAAGAGTAGTGGTTTCCTCCTGGCTATCCTTCCATGAACACCGTTGTTGTTCAGTCTTTTTCTGATAGTTGAGTCATGAACACTCACATTAGCCAAGGCGAGGGTGGACTGCAGATGCTTGGATGTTACTCTGGGGTTCTTTGCATAATGCAAAACCCAAAAAAAAAAACGTTTAATTTTTCAGCAATAGCAGTTACATAGAGCGCAAGCAAAGGCACGACAGCAGGACAAGAAGGCAAGAAATAAAGAGGCAAAACGGATCTGTTAAACTCGAGCCTCAGCCCACTACAAGCCTGCATGGAGGCAAATGGTTGTCAGTCTTATGAACTGTTTATCAGCAGTCAGCCAAATACTGTACATACTTTCATCAAATACTGTTTTGCTATGTTTTAGTCACAAGATCTATAGTAAGGTACTGTACACACCTGTTTATGTTTTACTGTTTTAGTGTACTGTTTTACAATTACTTAGTTTATGCGGGCTGTTATGTACTGTGCATTATTTTACTTTTCATAGTGTGTGTTGCCAGAGAATAGTGTTCTTTGCACTGAGCTTATAATGAATTGCTTTATTTTTCTGAACTTGTTCAGTATTTTAAGTTACCTGTAATAAAAACTAGTCATATACACAAGTGAAGCTATTGTCATTGTATCCCATTGTATTCCCTCACTCCTGTTAAGTGCATGACCTCACACCGGTCCCGAGCCCATGCAATATATATATATATATATATATATATATATATATAATAATATATATATATATATATATATATATATATATGTGTGTGTGTTTTAGGAACCTAAGCCAAAATACTACCCCATCAGGATCAAAGTGAGACACTTTCAATTACCGATCTGAGTTCCCTTTCAATTCGAAGACGACCCCCAGAGACATTACATATGGGATATGCCTGCTCATTGGGTAGGTATTGCTGAGCTATCTACACCAGAGCTGCCGATAGGCCCCTTCCTGGGATGATACGCTCAGTCCCGCCCACCAAGGGAATAAAACTGTCATCCCAAGGAAGCCATTTCTCTTTTCTCTTCTCAAGACGGTATGGAAGACCTCTGTGCTCTCAAAGCCCAGATAGCCCAGGTCCTGGAGCTCTTGGCCAAACAGGCACCTGCAGCCCTGTAGTCCAGACTCTGTTGCAACCCCAATTGCCATACCCTCCTCCCCCAGGGGAGTTCAGGGTGGATGGTAAGAGTTGTCCCAGCTGGTGCAAGAGGATACTCTTTGTATAGCGGCCTCTGAGGAGGGGGCCTCCTTCTCCTCTGACATGCAGGTAGACGAACCCCCTGCTGAGGAAGAACCTGGCTTCGAGGTAGCCTCGATAGCCAGTGCTCCCCTGTTGTCTAGCTCAGTTTCGGCACTTTTGGGGCATGCTGCAGCCTTCCTGCAGGTCCCCTGGGTGCCAGCGGCAGAACCATGCCGGTCCGTTTTCCGGATGCAGGTGATGGCTCCTCACCCTCAAAAGTTCCCGGCCTTCCCAGATTTCATGGAGATCGTCCGGTCTCAGGTCCTAGTGTGCTAAAGCAGGCTGCACCACTTGCCTCTCTAGAAGGCGCGGAAAAGCTTGGCTTAGCGTGGTTCCCCCCCAGTAGACTCCACCATTGCGGCCTGGTTAAGGCCCTGCCGGAGGGTGGGTTGGCTAGAGACCCTCAATGCAAGGTGACAGAAATGCACCTCAAGTGGACGTATGCAACAGAGGCACAGGCAACTCTCATGTCATATGCAGACAGGCTAAAAGAATTGAATCTATTCAGTCTTGAACAAAGAAGACTACGTGGCGATCTGACTCAAGCATTCAAAATTCTAAAAGGTATTGACAATGTTGACCCAAGGGACTTTTTCAGCCTGAAAAAAAAGAAACAAGGACCAGGGGTCACAAATGGAGATTAGACAAAGGGGCATTCAGAACAGAAAATAGGAGACACTTTTTTACACAGAGAATCGTGAGGGTCTGGAATCAACTCCCCAGTTGTTGAAGCTGACACCCTGGGATCCTTCAAGAAGGTGTTTGATGAGATTCTGGGATCAATAAGCTACTAAGAACCAAACAAGCAAGATGGACTGAATGGCCTCCTCTCGTTTGTAAACTTTCTTATCAAACACAGAGAGTGTGCTCACAGCTTATATGGACGGTGTACTGCGCAAGGCCCTGCTCCATGAGCAGGTGGCCATGGAGCTACATCTCCTGTCCAGCACACTACTGCAGATCCCCGGTCTCCAAGGGCAAGTCCTTGGCTGGAGCCTGGCTAGCTTGGTTGTGACTCACAGACAGCTGTGGGTGTCAAATTCTCGGAGCAGTAAACTGGGCAGTGGACCTTTTCTCCAGGAAGGGTCCGCATCCACCAGAGTGGCGACTCCACCCTCAGATAGTGGAGCGCATTTGGGAAGGCTCAGGTTGATCTTTTCACCTCGGCAGAGACGACTCATTGCCCCCTGTGGTACTCCCTCCACCGCTTAGGTGGTCCACTCAATGTAGATGCCCTAGTGCACAATGACCCAAAGCTTTATAAACACTGCTTTCTATACGGCTGCTCCTGGCCTTTCTCAAAAAGGTCCGGTTAGAGGAAGCATCAGTTCTCCTAGTGGCCCCCAAGTGACCCAGGAGAATCTGGTTTTCGAACCTGTGCCAGCTGTTGCATGGCCAGCCCTGGGAGATCCCAATGTGCATGGATCTCCTCAGTCAGACGAAAGGCTCTCTTTGGCATCCCGAACCGGGCAGGTTCTGGCTATGGGTTTAGCCCCAGAAAGAGACCGCTGGTTAGCCCTAGGACTATCAGATGTGGTTGTGGGTATGTTGCAGAGTGCTAGCGCATACTCCACTAGGTCCTTGTACACCTAGTTTGGTGTCTGGCTAGAAGCCATGACCCCATATCTTACCTCATGCCAGTCATCTTACAGTTTCTGCAAGTACTGCTTGATGCTGGTAGGTCACCTTCCACGCTGAAGGTGTATTTAGTGGCTATCTCTGCATGCAATGCCCCCATAGATTCAGTACCTCAAGGAGCGCATTTCTTGGCTGCCCGATTTCTTAAAGGCGCTCGGCGATTACGCCCTCCCATGGAGGACTGTTCTCCCTGAATGGAGCCTTAATATTGTACTGGAGGCTCTCACAAATGAGCCCATACACTCCATAGAGTTGAAGTACCTGTCTATTAAGAAAGCCTTCCTCATGGCTATCACCTCTGATAAGCGGGTCAGTGAACTACAGGTGCTGTCTGTGCACAGCTCCTGCATGCGTATTTGGCAGCAGGGTGTCTCTGCACACCAACACTGCTTTCCTCCCCAAGGTGATCACAGCCTTCCACATGAATCAATCTGCAGAACTGGATTCCTACCATCCATCCACCTCTGCTTGCTTCAATCGAAGATGAGAGACTGAATTTCCTCTACCCGGTGCGGGCATTGAGATGCTACGTGCATAGAACAAGAGCTCTGCGTCAATCTGACCAGCTGTTCGTCTGTCATGGGACACGGATCCTAGGACAGCCCCTCTCTAAGCAGCGTCTGTCACATTGGATTGTGGACACAGTCTTGACTGTGTGTAATGGTGCTGGCTTATTGAGAAGAGCTTTGCAACAGAATTAAAACTTATAAGTGTAAAAAGTTGTCAAGATGTTAACAATGAAAAGAAAAAGGACAAATATGTTATTTAAACCATTATAGCAACAAGTGGGGAAGTGTAACATCACCTCCTCTTCCTTCTTATTCAGAAACATCTGACTGATTATATAGAGCTTACAAATGTTATGTAACTTTTGTGTTGCCGGTGACATACACCTTAAGTTTATTGAAAGATCTGAAAACGTACAATCTAGTGTTAAAAAGTTCAATTGTACAGAAACATTGTAAGTACAAGTGGCATTGTCAAAACCTATGTACTGCAGTTTACTAACAGGCTGAGCCTCTGTCTGGAACAAGCAGCAGTGTTTGTGTCTGAACAAAATTGTTTCAAGAGCAAAGCAAGACTCCGAGGTGAACTCTTTGATTTTCTCAAAACATTTAAATGCTGTTTTGGTATTGGGAAAAGACTTTTGGTTGATGGTGCTCATCTGGGGAAAACATGTGCCTCCTCAATGTTGTTTAGAGCTACAATCTCAATAAGTTCTGGTAAAGTTTGCATTTTTTTTTAATTTATTTTTTTCTAAACAAAATTGATACATCTAATATTATGCTATGGCTTCATTTTGTAATCTGGCTATTCATTTTACAGTTTTAATTTGTGAGAATACAAGTGCAATCTCAAAATATAATTTTCATTTATTCCTGAAAACTGTTGCTCCCCCCAGCTATCCCCCACCCCCCACACACTTTGGAAAGGCTTTGGCGTCATTGTCAAAGATTCAGCTATACATATCTTGTATCATTTTGCACAAATATATTTCAGAAATGAACACATAACTATTTTGCAGCTTTCCATTTGACTTTAAAACACTGATATTTTAAAGATAATTATGTTCTTCTCAAAACAAACACACAGGATTGCTTTCACATCCATTTATTTCTTGTTTGCAGGAATATGTGCAGATCCCTCAAGTCAGATTTTTTTCTTTCTTTTTGAAGCAAAACAGAGACATTAACTTGTTGCTTTGAAGTTTACCTACCTTTGGATCACAAGATAAAATTAGCATTCAGAGTTAATAATTCACTGTGCATTCCAAGTGTCAGTGCTTTTAACATGGTGAGATGCTGGGGACCTGCAGACAGGGTTTCAAGTGAAAAAAAAATGTAAATAACTTACCTAAACATTTTAATGACGTCACTTTGCCAGAGGTACAATGGGTCCTGCTGGATACAAAAAAAAGTGTTTAATAAGAATTTACTGTTAACATAAAACAGGTGTAATATCATAAATTCAAACACTCATATAATTCAATGAAACTAATGCTAAAAGGAGTTTTCTTTTATTATCATACTTACAGACCATTGAATTAAACATTTAATGTAGAATGATAGCAATTATGATAGTAATTCTCATATATCCATGTAATTTATTTTATTGGCTTCCAATTCTCTCATGGTTATATTTAATCATATTACATCATTAAATTGATTTATTTTTAATTTAGGCTCACCAAAATTCAAAGCCACATATAACCTACTCTTGAAGACCAATCAGCTATGCAGGCCTGCTGACAATGTATTGTTATGTGCTGTTCCAGTTACTTTTTTAAAAATGTTTTTATTTATTTATTTATTTATTTTATTTAGGTGTGACATCCTTAATATCAATTAATAATTGATAATTTAATATCTGGATGATTAGTTCTCTTACCAACAATATTTCAATTGACATGTTCTAAAGATCGAGGATTTACTATGAATAACATTCACTCGCAGACATAAGGAATGGTTAATAAATAGTATTTTATTAAGTACACAAATAATGAACATAAATCAGAAAAGTTAGAATGTAAATCTTAGTCTCTAAGCACAAAACACACCACCTGTCTCCTAACACCTCAGCAGCAAGCAAGCAGGCTGTGATGTAGCTAGTCGCTTACACACACACACCCACATCCAATGCACAGAGTACATCTGAGAATACAGACAATCTTAAGAATATATCACATTAAACTTATTAGTGTTACATAGATTAAGTATATGGCAAGTTTACTTTTAAAGAAATTCTTCGTATAATAATATGAGGTAGGTTACTTATAGTTACTTCATCAACTTTCACTAAAACTTATGCCACACGCAAAGTGTGCAAACTAAATAATTAACAATTCAATTCTATTTGAATGTGTTACAATTAATTAATTTAGTTTCATGAATTGAAAATACAACTGGAATTATACTCAATGGTTCCTTGAAACGCTTAGACATTTGGTCCATTGGTTTGGAAACTCAATCCATTGAAGTGTCCAGTACAAAACTCTCCTCTCAGCAACAAAGTCTTCAATCCCACTTTCGATCAAACTCTGCAACAAAGTTTCAATTCTCAATAGACTCAACAAACAGCTGCAACAAATTCTCCAGTCCTCAGTATAGGATCCACAACAGCGCCCGTCCGCTCTGCCCTCTTCGCTGAATCTTTAGCTACGCAAAGAGCAGAGCCCCTTTAAACTCCAAGTCCTTTGATGTTTTAATGACCTTTTCCACCAGGACATCGTTAGCTTATATCTTCCTTGCATCAAAATGATTGTTCTTGCACGTGTGAATTATCTTACATAATTCAATTGTCCGCTCAGCTTAATCCATTTCTCAAGACACACAGTTTCATTAATGAATTCAGTTACATTTCTAATACACATTCATGTATTATTATCAAATTCAGTGAATATTTCCTACAATACCATACCAGTTATATTTATATTCTTTACATCTAATAAGAATTTTTTTTTCTTATTAGATGTAAAGAATATAAATATAAACCCAGAGGGATTAGAATGCAAGGCTGACTGTACATAGTATGGAGCCTGTGTTGTTTTTCAGGCACGCTTTGTATAAAAGCCAAGATAAACAGCAGTTTATCTGAGCTACATTTTCATCACTGAGATGCTTGTGTATTTAAAATCAAAGAGAGATCAAAAAACATACACAGTAAACTGCATTTTTCAATCTTTAACACGCTCCTCATAACATTTGTGGAGCTTGATCAGTTGTATTTTGGTGACATTGAAATTACTACTGTAGTGGACTTTCGCGTCAGGATGGAAGTCCACTTGTACACCAACACAAGAAAGCAATACAAAAACATGTGGTGACGCAGTCTGCATTTGAACGCACTTTTATCGTTCTCAAATAATAACACAACCAAAAGTAAAACAAAAACCTAGCTCTTCTTCACACCCTTACTTGAACAACAAAAATAACTTGTTTCTAACTAGTCCTTCTACTCCACCGACAAAAGTACAATTATGGTATGCAAATCTTAAACTGAGTCCAATACCCAAACAAAGGTAAAAATCTAGACAGACAATTTAACCTCACCCCAACTGTGAGGGTGCAGGAACAGTGTGCCCTATAGTGGATGGTCTGGCAGTTCACTCCAGGGTCAGTCGGAAGCCAGCCATCCAGGAAGGGGGCGGAGTCACAATGCCTGAAGTCATCGCCTTAGTAAGGTAAGCGATGTGTCAGTCATGGATTGGAGGATATGTGATTGCACTAGCTATCGAAGGGGACATGACTGAAGGGATTTCGGTGGATGTGACGAAGCAATCTGTTCCTTTTTTTTTGGTTACTGCAAGGACCTGTAAAGGCTAACACTAACTGGGAGCTGTGGCTACAAGCCAGCATGGAATTACACTGCACCACTGTTTCACGATCATTGTCTTGCACCATACTTGCACAAAGAGCACTCACTGTCTGGAGAAGTGACTGTGTCTGTGTTGTGTGTTGTTACTATTAGTGTCTTATTATTTCAGGACTGAAACCCTTATTTTGCACAGAGCAATACACATGTCTGTGTAGAGCCTGTGCTTATTCTTTAAGTGTTGTTGACATGCAACCCAGCCAAATAAAGAGCTGTTTAATTGTGAACTGTCTTGGGTTTGTCATTTCCTGCACACTGCATAATCACTGCACCTGCACACTGCAAACCACACGCTGACAGTGCTTATAATAAAATTAATCAGTTTGGAATTCATTATTTCCCATAGATATGAAGTATAAGCTTTATTTCATAAAACAGTTTTTATTTAAATGAAAGCTATCTTTTTAAAAGCAGCAATAAGTTTATCAAGCTGGGTCATCACATATATCCTTGTCATGTGATCTACTAGACATATAAAGCTGTGTGAGTAATGGAAAAGCAGAAGGATCTCATATACTTCAAAAGGTACATGATAGTGGGTGCCTGAGCAACCTGCTTGCCCCTCAGCTCAGTGGCTCCATTGACAAATGTATCCATCAAGACAGTCTTCCTGGAATGGTAACACTGGCAAAAAAATACCACCGGAAAGCAAAACTCCAGTTGCAAGTACGTCAAGAATCAATTCGTTATATTTGAAAATACCAGGTGAATGATATTTTGCACCCAAGTGTAAAGAGTTAATGAAAAAATTATAAGTACAAAAGTGCAGCTGTGCAAAGTATGCTGTTATCTGGCTGCTATTAGGGAAATAATGTAGGAATTGTTGCTGACACACAGAGATAAGCTAGCAACTAAGCTTTGCACGTAAAGGGTGTACAAACTGTATAAAACTGCAGGCACTTGAGAAGCACAAAGCAGCACTGCATTTGAGAAGCACAAAGCAGCACTGCATTTGAAAAGCACACAGCAGCACTGTGTCCAATTGCTTCTTCCAGAAATTGGTAACTAATTTAATTGCTTAATTTGTGTTAATAACTAGTGGCCTCATTATTTTGTATAATGATAATGATTACACTGCAAAAGTATAACTTTTGATTATTGGGATGAATAAAGAAAATTTGTTATATGCTGCATAAAACCTTGTTGTGTGCGTTCCTTCACAGTGAAATACATACGTAAATAATTTAGTTTTCTTACATAATGGAGACCATGAAGGGACATCCTTTTAAAACAGATTTATATCTTGGGGTCCCGAACTTTTGATTCCATAATCGAATAGTTGCATGGTTATAATAATTAGGATCACAACCTAAATTATTACTACTTGGTAAAGGATCTAGACGTAGCTTGAGATAGGATGTCTGGGTTCATTTTGAACCCCCTAGTTCAGGACATGAGGGAGGATGATTTTACAGAACTTAGTTTTGTAATTTAAGACAGATGTCCAAGGATATGGTAACAGTACGATCCATAAATAAATCAGAGAAATAAAACCAGAGTGAAATCTGGTCAAACAAAAGTCAGAGACAAACAGTAGCACTTGAAATTTAAGCTGTGTAATTGAGTCTCATTTCAGCACCATGTGGATCGTACTTCTGTTGCTAGGGCTCCTGGCCAGAGCCTCTGCTTCATCCTGTCTGGACTACGTACTAAGTCATGAAAATTGTCTTTTGTTAAATAAGATTCTTGGCACTGTTGTGAATAATGTGATCTATGACCTGGTTGCCTAGTTACTCTAAACTTTTCATCCTGGGATCTCTCACAGGATAAGAAATATGGTAAGACTACAGCAGCAAAGTTTATTGTTGTAAAATATGTTGCAGATCACGGAGTGGGTGATTTTGCGATGGACGCAATTCAAAAAGCTGACCCTTGGTCATACATTTTCAAATACCACATTTCCATCAACCACATAACCCGGGTATGTGCTCCATGTCCAGCGTTTCTTTTCCTGTTCTGCATACCAGTCTGCCAAATGTACATGTAATGCGTAAGCATCTCTAGATGGATTTATCTTTTAAATTGCTGACAGCCGACTGCAGTGAATTCACGTCTTGACTTTTAATTCGCAAGTATTTCTGGGGAAAATCGGTAGTATTTCCTGCCCAACTATGTGATAACTTGGGTAATTTGGAAAAAGCATGGAAACACCACCTTTTTCTCAAACTCATGTTGGCCATCAACTCAAGTTCTGGGAGAATTCAGGCCAATTGGAGAACATTCGAGTTGACTGTCCATCGAACAAGGCAAAAGACAAAAGAAAAGAGGGATGATGATGTAAGGATTGCATACAGTCTGCAATGCATACAAATTAAATTGGACCTATAAAAATAACTTATAAAACTAAATAAAAAAAAAGACACATAATACCATCAAAGATGGTTTTAATTCTAATTGAACTCTCAATTACTTAACTAAGCCTTTAATTAAACTAATAATTTGCTTTATTAGACCTTTTTAATTGTTCTCAACTCCTAAAGCAGATTTCAAGCTACTTATACGATTTTACAGTTAACTTGAACTCTCCAGCTGTTTAACAGCTGAAAACAATTACAAAGTCTAATTAAGGAAATTATTAGTTCAATTAAAATGGTCTAATTAAAGTAATTGAGAGAGCTCAGTTGGAATGAAAACCAGTAGACAGAGGGGGTCCTATCACGGAGTGACCCTAAAACCCTTCCGTTACACAAGGTGCGAGAACCTTTTTTGAGCGAAAGGTACATGCGGCCGAGATGTCTGACTCTTTGATAGAAACAGTTAGATTTATTTTAAGTCTTCCCACTGACAATGGGAATGGGAATGTAGAGATGGGAGCCCAGCTAACAAGATTTAGGTTTTTGTAGGTATCAAGTGAAGGTCCTGGTCCCACACCTCTGATGTAAAACGTTGGATGCACAGGCCTGTCATGTTCGCAGAACCAGCCCGAGCTGAGCCTAGTGCAGAGTTTGAATCCTGCTGGGAATGTGCTGAGTTATTAGACATGAATTGGATGATTTAAACTAGCCTGTATTGATTGAAATAATATGATATTCTCTCTGTCAATAATTATATTAATACTGTATATACTCCTTTCAAATAGGTCGTAAAACCAGTAGAAAATATTATTAGCAGATCTGTGAAAGCACCTTGGAAGGATTCAAACTTGGCAGGCTCTTATCATAAGGCCTTGTTAACATATTCCAGTTTTATGAGAAAAGGTAGCCATTTTCTTTCATTACTTCACTTTCATTACTTCATGTCTCATATTAATCAACACCAAAAAAATGGCAAAAGGCTAGGATGTCTTAAAACCTGCTTCAACTGGATTTTGTGTGAATAGAAAAAGGGGTCAGACTTAAATCCGTAAATTAATATTAGCAACTGTTATACTGAAGTAACTGAATTAGAAATACATGTTACAAAATAATTTAAATTTAAGCTGTTATACAAATAACATTATTATTGTTGAGAAACATATTACAGTTACAAACGAAAGAAGTTCAGTACAACTGACACTGTCTAAACACGGAAGCTCGATATTGGAGACGGATGCAGGAAATTAACGACACAAATAAGCAAAGTAAGTAAAGCAAACGGTACTGTGGTAATAACCAATACAAATGTGCTGTCAATCAGATGTATTTCATTCTTTTAACACTCTCTTATGTAAGACGCCAAGGAATATTGGACGGATGGTTTCAGAAACAATGCGTAAGGACACCCCCACTTCTGACAAGGCAAAATAATAACCACACATGACAGGCACTTGATCTGAGTTGCTTTCCTTCGCTGGGAGTGGGGCATATCTACAAATGTGATATGTTAAATCCTTGTTGTGTGCGAAATAAATAATTTTTCCCTGTACAAGACACCTGCGAAGTGTGATTGCACCTCTAAAACTGTGTTTCAGATTTTCCGCATCTAGTTCATATACCATTTATTGTGGTTTATTTAACTAACCACATAAATCATTTTTCACACAGACATTTTAAGTTTAATAGTAATGTGTATTTTAAAAGGCAAATGCTAAATGCTCCCATGGTATTCATATAAGATGTTTGAAGGTGCATATGACTTGTCTCAGGAAGGAAGCACGTGTACATACATACTTAGATGTGTACATGTATTGTATTGTGACAAGCAACAGACATGCTACAGTTTCTTTGTACTTGTGTTAATTAACATATCACTATAGATCAGTGGTTTCAACCTTTTTTTAAAAATAACCTTTCTGTCTAGAGGTGTGAGCACCCCTTTACAATTTTTGCTCTACTGAATGGTATTAAAGCTGCAATAAAAAGTTGAATAATCTGATTAACAATTACTCTTTTTTTCTGCAATTAAGAATCTATTTTTTGACTCAAGAAACGGTACACGGGATAATTTAGATGTACAGTACAAACATCGAAAACAAATTTAACCAGCTACTATTGTTGTTACTAAAATGCCTAATAAATAAAACAAAAACCATCAAAATATTGTGATTATTATTTATGCTTATCGGAGCATACTTCTAAATAATGCAGAAAGATTGTGCTTTACTGATTTGTATTTAATTATACAATGAGTTAAAAACTGCAAAGTTCATGAGCAGCACAAAGCACTCTGGGCAGAGCTCTCCATAGGCAGACGTCTGCTTAACCCATCTGGGTGGAAATCCACTTAATCTAAACCATGCATGCTTACAGGTGGATGATAATTTTGAAATTATTTCTGTGACACTGCCCTTTGATCTTTTGATTGATTAATCAACCACCGGTTAAACGAGCACCCCCCTAAAAAATCCCAGGGGTCACAAGAGGGGTTAAAAAAGAGCACCCCTTTACAAAATCCCAGGGATCATAAGAGGGGGTAAACAAGCACCCCCTTAAAAAATCCTAGCGGTCACAAGAGAGGTTAAACAGGCACCCCCTTACAAAAACCCAGGGGTCACAAGAGGGGTTAAAACGGGCAGCCCTAACAGAAGACCCTAGCTGAAGAAGGCGGCGAAGGGACCACATCCACCACAATCCCGACCAACACCTGTTTCCCGACCCAGAGAGTCAGAGCCCTTAACCCAGGCTCCCAGACACCTGGCATTTGTGTCCTGACCCCTGGTCACTGGGTCTAGCTCCTGGGTCGTTGCATCTCCAGGCAGTCGGTCGCCTGGTCTCCTGCTCCAAGGTCGCTGCGGCTTGCACCTCTGCTAGGGGGAAGCACCAGAGTCAGGACCAATCCACCCTCCAACCCATTCACAAGAATCCAGAGGGGAAAAGATGGACAATGTGGAAGGGGGTTGGTGTTTCCGGGGGGTAACCGGTTATGGCCATGTTTGCTGCGCACGAGGGCAGAAGCACTGTCAGTGTAAATAGTGTGATGTTGTGAATGTAAGTTTGGCAGGGATGGGGTTTAAATCCCTCCATGCCAATGATCACTGGTTGAATGTGGCCATTTCCTAATTAGGATTGTGGAAGAGCAAAGCTCTGCCCTTTTTAAATTGGCAGGGATGGGGTTAACTTCCCCTACCTGCCTTGGTTCATTGTGTTCAGGTGGCTGGGCGCTGATTGATCGTTAATTAAACTAATCATCTAATCAACCCCAGCCACCTGAACACAATGAACCAAGGTAGGTAGGGGAAGTTAACCCCCTCCCTGCCAATTTAAAAAGGGCAGAGCTTTGCTCTTCCACAAGGATATTGAGAGCTAAATGGGGATTGGTCACACTTTGGCAGATGGTGTTTGGAGGAGAGAAGATAGTGAAGGCGTTGCTTAGTTTATTTGTATACGTTCCTTATGGTGATTTTTTTTTGTTTAACTCTTTATTTTGGTTCTCATGCCCTGTTTGTTAGGGGTTTTGGTCTGATTGTAAATAAGTGCGCTCTAGTGCTTGAACTGCAGAGTCTCCCTTCTTGACGGAACATCTTGGGCCACAGCGCTATCCTGCTACACAGTGTAACAGATTTCAAATACAGTGCTGTGAAAAAGTATTTGCTCCCTGTCTGATTTTCTGCATTTCTGCATATTTTTGACATTGAATGTTATTAGATCTTCAACCAAAATCTAATATTAGATAAAAGGGACCCTGAGTGAACAAATAACACAACATTTTGATACTTAATTTATTTATTAAAGAAAGTTATGCAGCACCCATGCCCATGTGAAAAAGTAATCGCCCACTTAGACTCAATAACTGGTTGTGCCACCTTTAGCAGCAATAACTGCAACCAAACACTTCCTGTAGTTATTGATCAGTCTCTCACAGCGCCATGGAGGAATTTTGGCCCACTCCTTCATGCAGAACTGCTTCAACTCGATGACATTTGTGGGTTTTCGAGCAAAAACTTCTCGTTTCGAGCATAAACTTCTGCCACAACATCTCAAGGGTGTTTAGGTTTAGACTTTGAGTAGGCCATTCCAAAACTTTAAATTTCTTGTTCTTCAACCATTCTGATGTAGACTTGCTTGTGTGTTTCGGATCATTGTCTTTCTGCATGACCCAGCTGTGCTTCAGCTTCAGCGCACGGACAGATGGCTTGACATTCTCCTGTAGAATTCTCTGATACAGATCAGAATTCATGGTTCCTTCAATGATGGCAAGTCGTCCAGGTCCTGATGCAGCAAAGCATCCCCAAATCATGACACAATCACCACCGTGCTTGACCGCTGGTATGAGGCTCTTACTGTGGAATGCAGTGTTTGGTTTTCGCCAGACATAACGGGGCCCATGTTGGCCAAAAAGTTCCTCTTTTGACTCATCTGTCCATAGAACACTGTTCCAGAACTCTTGAGGATCATCCAGGTACTTTTTACAAACTTGAGATGAGCATTCATGTTCTTCTTAGTGAGCAGTGGTTTCCACCTTGCTACTCTGCCACGAATCTCATTTTTGCCCAGTGTCTTTCTTATGGTGGAGTCATTAACACTGACCTTAGCCAAGGCAAGCGAGACCTGCAGATCCCTGGATGTTATTCTAGGGCTCTTTGTGACTTCCTGGACGATTTTACGCCTTGCTCTTGGAAAGATTTTGGCAGGACGGCCACTCCTGGGAAGAAGAAGATTCACTACTGTCCCAAACTTTCTCCATTTGGACAATATGGCTCTGACTGTGGTTTCGTGGAGCCCCAGAGCCTTAGAAATGGCTTTGTAACCCTTTCCATACTAATAGGTATCAACAACTTTTTTTTCCCCCCAAGGTCTTCAGAAATTTCTTTTGATCGTGGCATGATGTGCCTCTAGAACTGACAACTTCACTTTGATGGGAAGTGCCAAAGTTAAACAGATTTATATTAGGCAGGGCCTTGCCCAAATCAGGCCTGATTTTTAACCAAAGTATTCAAACAGGTGACCCTAATTATCCCTTTAATTGGGTTGAGTTAACTAGGGGCAATAACTTTTTCACACCTGAAGATTGCATGTTTGATTACCTTGCACACCAAACAAATGAAAGAAGCACCAAACTTTGGTGTCATTTTTTCTCTCAGACTCCCTTTATATACTACGACAACTCACAAAAAGATCTGACCAAATTCAATGTGAAAAAATGTGCAAAAATGCAAATACTTTTTCACGGCACTGTACATACAAATTGAAAACGTAATACCGATCCACAAAAAGGGAAACAAAACTGAACCAGGTAACTACAGACCAGTAAGCCTGACTTCTATTATATGCAAACTTATGGAAACTATAATAAGATCCAAAATGGAAAATTACCTATATGGTAACAGAGTACTGGGAGACAGTCAACATGGTTTTAGGAAAGGGAGATCGTGCCTAACTAACTTGCTTGATTTTTTTTGCAACATCGATAATGGATAATTGCAAAGCACCATGGTTTATTTAGATTTCCAGAAAGCTTTTGACAAAGTCCCGCACAAAAGATTAATTCTCAAACTGAACGCAGTAGGGATTCAAGGAAACACATGTACATGGATTAGGGAGTGGTTAACATGTAGAAAACAGAAAGTACTGATTAGAGGAAAAACCTCAGAATGGAGTGTGGTAACCAGCGGTGTACCACAGGGATCAGTATTAGGTCCTCTGCTATTCCTAATCTACATTAATGATTTAGATTCTGGTATAGTAAGCAAACTTGTTAAATTTGCAGACGACACAAAAGTAGGAGGAGTGGCAAACACTGTTGCAGCAGCAAAGGTCATTCAAAATGATCTAGACAAGATTCAGAACTGGGCAGACACATGGCAAATGACATTTAATAGAGAAAAGTGTAAGGTACTGCACGCAGGAAATAAAAATGTACATTATAAATATCATATGGGAGATATTGAAATTGGAGAAGGAATCTATGAAAAAGACCTAGGAGTTTTTGTTGACTCAGAAATGTCTTCATCTAGGCAATGTGGGGAAGCTATAAAAAAGGCTAACAAGATACTCGGATACATTGTGAAAAGTGTTGAATTTAAATCAAGGGAAGTAATGTTAAAACTGTACAATGCACTTGTAAGACCTCATCTTGAATATTGTGTGCAGTTCTGGTCACCTCGCTATAAAAAAGATATTGCTGCTCTAGAAAGAGTGCAAAGAAGAGCGACCAGAATTATTCCGGGCTTAAAAGGCATGTCATATGCAGACAGGCTAAAAGAATTGAATCTGTTCAGTCTTGAACAAAGAAGACTACGTGGCGACCTAATTCAAGCATTCAAAATTCTAAAAGGTATTGACAGTGTCGACCCAAGGGACTTTTTCAGCCTGAAAAAAGAAACAAGGACCAGGGGTCACAAATGGAGTTTAGAAAAAGGGGCATTCAGAACAGAAAATAGGAGACACTTTTTTACACAGAGAAGTGTTTTAAAGAATTTTCCGATATCAGTTACACCAGTATATGTGCGTTTAAGCTGACACCCTGGGATCCTTTCCTTCAAGAAGGCTGCTTTGATGAGATTTGGGATCATTTCCCTGACTACTACCCAAAGTAAAGATGGTAACCCTATGAAAAAAATGGCCCTCTGTAACACTCATCTTCGTTTGTAAACTTCTAAATGGACACTTCAAAAAGACTTGCAGACCCTTACCTTGACAAGAATTAAGCGGTTTTCAGGCTTATTGAAAATACAAGGTTCAAAAAAGGACTTGCGATTTCATTTTAGCATTTCATATTTAGCAAAAGTAATAATTATTCATTAGCCTAATGAAAAAAAGTTTTCATAATTACAAATGGTGACAAAGCTTATTTATTTACAGTATAACTTTGAACACAGTTCTGGGTTCTTAACACTGTCTTTGGTGGATAAAGCACAACAACAAAGGATGGTACCTGTATGTTTATTAGTGGGATCACGCATGACTTCTTTTAACAAACAATACAAAACAAAAATAAATCCTAGCTCCTGTTTTGCAGCACTAACTCAATTTAACAGGATGCTAATCTGGCTTACTGACTTTAAATATATTATTCACAAATCACAGATTTAATATACTTTGTGATAATATACAACATATTCAGGTCTATACACAGGTCCTTACTTTCATTCAGACAGCTATTGTCTTTGAAACCTGTTATTTTACAACTACCTGATTTGTTAAATTAGCTTAACTGATTGCCAGTAAATCAGTGCTCTTCATGTCTTGGGCAAATTTACTGCTGAAGACTTCAAATAAATAACAACACAGTATATACCAGGCACTGGACAAACCATTTGAAAAAGTACCCAATTTATATTAAAGTTTCAATTTTTTGTTCTTAATATTTTTGTAGAGTAATTATTAGTAACAAAGTGCTATGTTTGCATGCCTTTTTTTCTAAAAAATACATCATATAAAACTAGCAGTAAATATACAGTTTTTTTCCTTTTTAGTAAAAAAAAATGGTGCGCTATAACTTTGAACACGTAAACATAAACTTTTCAACTTGTGTTTTCCACTGAAAAAAAAAACATTTACATTGCTTAGCAGGGAAAATCATTAAAAAATAACTGCATTCAATGACGTAATCACAATTGGGTCACGTGGTATGGTTGAGTCACTTCTTGCAGGCCTGTTTGAGATGAGGCTTTGACAGTGCGCCAACGGAAGTTTTGAAAAAATGACTCAATTAAAGGGTTAACTATTCTTATGCAACTGCATGGTTTCAGGGAGCACTCTGATTGGCTAGCAGATTAATCTCTGGTGGACTACAATTATTTTTTTGTTTATATCTTTTTATTATCAGCTTTTAGTTTAGAACAGAAAAGAAAATAATGCTAAACATATGTAAGTATGGTAAGGATAGTACCTAGGTAAGGATCATACATGTATAATTACATTCAATAAATCATAAGAAGATGATACAACAATACTCCTTGACTCGTGAGGAAAAGAAAGAGTAAATAAAATAAGTAAATAGAATTAAAATAAATAGATTTAAAAAAAGGGGGGACATATAGACACAAGAGATATGTTGACCTATGTTCAAGTTTGGATATGTAAGTTCTCAAAGTATTCCATGGAGGGCAACCATACCTTGTGAAACTTGTCTTTGGAACATCTTAATGTAAACTTAATTTTCTCCAATTTCAGATGTTGCATAATCTTCCTGATCCACTGTGTGTGAGAGGGTGGGTCAGCTTGCTTCCAATTTAAAAGTATCAGGCGCCTCACCAGTAGGGACGAAAAAGCTATGGCATCAGACTAGGTTTTTTGTAGGGCTGTGTCTATGGGTAGAACTCCAAAGATTGCAATAAGCGGGTTGGGATCAATACTTAAATGAAAAATTAGGGAGAATGTTTCAAAAATAGAGGTCCATTCTGGGACAGGACCAGAACATGTGGATTAAAGAGGCAGGAGTTTGTTTGCATCTATTACAGGCTGGGTCAGTATCTGGATATATTTTAGCTAGCTTTTCTTTAGTCAGATGAGTACGATGTAGAATTTTAAATTGGATAAGCCTGTATCTAACACAAGAGGAAGAAGAATGCACATGAGCTAGAATAGACTCCCATTGGTCATCTGAAAAAGTGATGACTGTGGTTTCGTGGAGCCCCAGAGCCTTGTGGAGCCCCAGATCCTGCTCCCAGAGTGTCTTCATTTTGTTGCTAATGACTGAGGACTCAAGCCAGAAATAATATTGTAGATTTTAGATCTCAGATCTCCACCATTGGGGTTCAGCTCCAGCAAACTGTCAATAGGGGTTAGAGGAGGCAAGGATGGAAATTGACTAAATAATTTTTTGGTAAAATGTCTAATTTGTAAATTGCAAAAAAAGTGTGAACGAGGTAAATTAAATTTCAGGGAGAGCTGATCAAATGAGACAAACACATTATCGAAAATATAAGTCTCTAATTGCATTGGCCCCGTTTGAACGCCAAATTTGAAAAGCTGAATCCATTTGAGAGGGTATGAATAAGTGGTTTAGAGTGGTTGGAATAAGTATGGAGACTCTCTGTAGGCCAAAATGTTGTCTAAATTGAGACCAGATTTTAAGAGTGTGCTGGACTATGGGACTGGAGCTAGATTGACTTGCACATACAGGGATGGAAGAGCAAGCCAAGGCAGATAAGGAGGATGATCGACAGGAGGAGGCTTCCAGATCCACCCAGACTGGGCTTCTGTTATCTGAGTTGTGTTCTGTCCAATACATGATTTTATGAATATTGGCTGACCAATAATAAAATAGAAAATTTGGTAAAGCCATACCGCCCAAATGTTTCGGTCTTTGAAGAAACACTTTTCGAGGAACTTTATTTCCCAATAAAAATGAAGAGATCATTTTGTCAAACAAGTTGTAGAAACTTTTGGTAATGAAAATTGAGATATTCTGGAAGAGACACAGCAATCTGGGAAGCATGCTCATTTTAATCAGGTTGGTACGACCAGCAAGTGACAAGGCAGAGCAAACCAGCAGGCTTGTGTCGACTGCGTTCAAGCAATGGTGTGAAATTAGCCTTAATGAGAGAGGAAAACACAGGTGTGACTGATATGCCTAAATATTTGAAACTACCAGACACCTTCTTAAAGGGGCAGAGTGTCGAGGGTAGGTGCAAGGCGGATGTGTTAATAAGGAATAGTTCACTTTTATGTAAGTTTAGTTTATAACCAGAGAGTGTCCCAAATGGTCCAAAATTGACAAAACATGTGGAAGGGAAGAGATTGTGTTTGTAATAATATAGGAAGAGGTCATCTGCATATAAAGATACTTTGTGCTCTTGATCTCCCTGTATGATTCCTTAAAATCCTTGAGAGTGATGCAGAGAGATGGACAGAGGTTCAATAGCAACAGCAAACAGTAGTGGAGAAAGAGGGCAGCCTTTTCTTGTCCCCCGATGGAGTGGGAAGTACTCTGACTGTGTATTATTAGTACAAACAGACGCGGACGGGGATGCATATAGCAGTTTAATCCATGATATAAAATTATGGCCAAAGCCAAATTTTTCAAGTGTGGCAAAGAGGTAATTCCATTCGATGCGGTCAAATGCTTTTTCAGCATTAAGAGACACAAGGACTTGTGGGGGCAATTTGGATGAGGAGGAGTAAATTATATTGAATAGTCTGCATAAATTAAAGATTTTCTTCCTATATAAAATCAGTTCGATCTAATGAGATTAAAGAGGGAAGGACCTGTTCAAGACGGGAATTAGAGAGGATTTTAAAATCAGCGTTGAGGAGAGAGATCGGCTTATATGAACTGCAATGTAGGGGATCCTTGTCTTTCTTCAGTAGAAGAAATATAGAAGCTTAAGAAAGTGTAGGGGGGAGGAGTCCTGAAGAAAATGAATCTCTGAAAACAGAATAAAGTAGCGGGGAAAGAGAAGCAGAGAATTTCTTGTCAAATTCCACAGGAAATCCATCCGGACAAGGGAATTTGCCTTTTGTATAGATCTGATGGCTTGTTCTATCTCTGGAAGAGAGAATGGTTCCTCCAGAGCAGTTTTGGACTGTTTGGTCGAAAGTAGGAATATTAAGGTTATGAAAGAAAGAATTAAATAAAGAAGGATCATCAGCAGATTCAGATGTATTAAGTTCAGTATAGAATTTTACAAATTCTTCATTTATGTCTTGTGGACTGACCGGTGAGGGGCCTGCAGAGGTGTTAAATTGGGTAATTAAGCATGTGGCAGCAGATTGGTGAGCCTAATGGGCTAAGAGTTTACTGGCTTTGTCTCCAAATTCATATACAGTGTGATGGGACTTGAGAAGCAGCTGCTCAGCATATTTAGTTGACAGCAGGTCATCTGTAATTGAAGATGCTCCTTATAGAGGCCAGGTGTAGGGGAAGAAGCATAACGCTTATCGAGTTGTAAAATAAGGTCAGTAAGTTCAGTAAGTCTGGCAGAGTCTTACTTTCTTACTCTAGAGTTATAACAGATTATTTGCCCAGGCAGATATGCTTTGAAGGCTTCCCGTAAGGTGGAATTGGAGATCTTGGGGCTGGAGTTAGTTTCAAGGGAAAAAAATATTTCAGAAGAAATAAACCAGACAAATTCTCCATTGGAAAGCAAGAGGGGGTTAAGCCGCCAGGTCTTACAAGAAAAAGAACAGTTAGGGAATGATAGCTCTACTAATACAGGGGCATGGTCAGAGATCACAATGCTGTGATAGGAGCAGGTTTTAACCAATGAAAGAAGCCTATTGTCCAGCAGGAAATAGTCTATGCGGGAGAAAGGGGACAGGAGTGGTGGACAGGAGAAAAAAAAGAGTAGTCCCAAGCGGTAGGAAACATAAATCTTCATGGGTCTGATACCCTATACTAGTCAAGAAAGGAATGTAAGGCTAAGGCTGATTTAGAAAGAGAGGCTGGTTTTGTAGATGAACGATCAAGACCAGGGTTAAGCACACAATTAAAATCACCTCCAATGTTGGCCAGAATCACTGGGGTATTACAGAGATTGCCTATCATGAACACATACCTTCCATTAGAGTCAGCGATTACTTGGTTAACAGTAAAAAGGATATTTTTATGAATTAATATTGCTGTCCCTCTGGATTTGGAATGAAATTTGGAGTGGAACAGCTGCCCCACCCATCCCGTACAAATACGAAATTGATCAATGTGTTTCCTGGAGGAAAGCTATGCTCACCTTTAGATGTAAAAGTTGGCTTAGTACTTTTACTTCTTTTAACTGGATAGTTGAGCCCTTTAACATTCCAGGTGATAAAGTTAATAGGGCGCTCGCCCGCGGGAACCCTTCTATTTACCATTCACTATTAAGGGTGAAAAATAAATAAATATTGGATAAGAGCACATATACCCCCCTTTGGAGTACTGAAAAGTTGCAAAACGCAAAGACGTATAGGTGTTTGTGTGAAGAAAAAATAAATTAAAAAACAAATTAAATAAAAAATAATAAGTAATAATAATAATAATAATAATAATAATAATAATAATAATAATAATAATAATAATAATAATAATAATTCCATGACAACCTCAAGACTGGTTGTTCATTGTACCCCAGCTCCTATGGAAGAGGAGCCTCTCACCCTCTTAACACCTCCCCAAACGAGATGTACACACACCCAAAAAACTGCAATATCAGAACTGTGCATCTTACACAAGTTGAGTACCACTCAGATACTCATGCTCCTACATACACAATAAGCAGACCTAGGAAACACATATATAAAGCTTTAGTTATACACGTGTACATATACATACACACATACACATACATACATACATACAGACATATACATATACACTCACATATACATACACATATGCATACATATATATATATACACATACATACACATATATGTAAAAATATCATTGTAAAAAGAAACAGCCTCCTCAGGAGTGTTGAATGTGAATCTGGATCCGTTAAAGGTGATCTGGAGACATGCAGGATGTAGCAGACCAGATTGTATCCCCGCTTCACAAAACTGAGACTTAACCCTTCTAAAAGCTGCTCTGTGTTTCCAAACCTGAGAGCTGAAATCAGGAAAGATGTGTACGCTCTTTCATTTGACAGTGATGGATTCTGGCAGGTTGTAGCTTTGGAGCAAGGGACCGGTGTGCTCTATCTAGTGTCGGAGGGGTATCAAACTTCTCTTTCCCAAAAAGTTCTATAAAAAAGTTAGTCATAAAAGCTGTTGGTTGTTGCCCTTCACTGCCCTCCGGTATCCCAATCACACGTAGATTCTGTCTATGGCTCCTTCATTCCAAATCGTCCAATTTAGATTTTATGGGTGTATTTTTGGTGGTGAGGGTGGAGCATATTTTTTCCAAGGCAGCAACCCTGCTGTCAACATCACCGAGAGATTTCTCCACTTCTTGCAGTCGGCTGCCGTAGCCTTCAATCGTGGTTTGTAGGAGGGAAATGGAGGATCGGGTCTCGATTCGGAAAGATTCAATCAGGCCGTGGATACTAGACATCGAGGCTGCCAGCGAGGTCAGGGACGAATCACCACCATCTTTAGCTGCGTGGTCTGGCCTGCGTTCAGCCGTGCCGACTCGTTCAGTTTCCGAGGTCTCTGCAGCTTGAGCTTGCTTGGTCTTGATTTTTGACATTTTAAAAAGTGCTAATAACTTTAATGAACTACATCTGAAATAACTAATACAGTAGGTTTGCATTAATTAAGAAATTATTTTGTAGGAGCTAGCTTGAGACGTGTCTACTCACTTACTCACATGCTAAACAGCTCCCCCTGCCGCACTACAATTCTATATATATTCGTATGAGCTTAACATGCAGCCTACAGCACTCAGTATTCCCAGGTGGTCTCCCATCCAAGTACTAACCAAGCCCAACATTGCTTTGCTTAAGCATTGCATGGTAAGTTCGATTTGAAGAGCTTTTTGCTGTCAGAGACATTGCCCAAGGGTCACTACAAGGAAGTAGCTCTTCTTGACCCCCTACAATTCTATGAACATAATAAAAAAAAAAAAAAATCAATTTAAAGCAATGCTTTCAATTTACCTCTACAGAGTACTGTTGACCTGTTGTATGTAGTTGTAAGTTTAACATGGTTTGCTAGCATACCACCGTTTCCTAGTTTTCCAAAATGTTTATAAATAAAAGAATACTGAAATTAACATTTAACTTCAGTCAGGTCGAATTAAAACTGACACAAGACAGGAGTGCTTGCCTCCTGGAAGGACATGCTGTGTAACTGAGTCAGAGCACCACTGGCTCCCATATAGTGGACAACATAACTTTAAATGAAGCTTTGTAGTTGGTAGCCAAGATATTAAAGGGAATGGGACAATCTACAACTGCTAAAGTAGGAAAGTAACTAGCATTTAGATTGATAAAAAAAACACTACAGGCTACAACTAGTTTCGCTAGATTTACAAATAGCTCTTCTCACATTTCTATTAGTGGTGTCAACTATTTTGCACTTCAATATTGTTTTCATAGATCCTGTATGATGTGGATATTGTGCAAGAAATACTGAAAGTAAATGATAAACTTCCTGTTCTCAGTAGCAGCCAGAATTTCTCCTCAAACCATTATGTGACAGAAATACAATGAATCTTGGTTGTAAATCTCCCTTCCGACCTGCGAGGGCGCTAAGCAGTAAGAATAGAGTTCTTTGGACGGGCTGACCTGACAGTTCTTTCCCAGGGTTGGGAAGTCATCCAGTCCAGAAGGCGGCAAGACTCTGTTGCAAGAACATATTGACCCAGAAGGGAAACAAAGCAGCAGCCGTAGATTGCAGAGGCGGTTGCACTTGTTTACCAAGGGTCATGTTTGACAGCATAAAAGAGGACAGAGAATTGTAATCTGTTCCTTCGCTTTGGTTTTGCATTTGAACCTATAAGGACTGTGAGAAACTCGAGAGAATGTAACATTTTCGTGAGTTTTTTGTTTGTTTTTGTGTCTGTTATTAATTTGTCTTATTTGTGAATTACTAGACGGCTAACACATTTCCAGAGCTGTCACCTTGGGTCAGCACAAAGCTGGAACAACACTTCACCACTGTCACGAAATAAACTTGTATCACCCACCACAAGCACTACTGCATGCACCTGTGACTGGTGACCTTGTTTGTACTATTGTGGGGAGGATATTATATGTTTATTATTTGAAACTGCAATCCTATTATTATTTACCCCGTGTAGTACACATTGTTGTGTATTGCTGGGGCATTTTCTTTTGGTCACCAGACCTGGATACAATAAATAAAACCTTTCCAAACCAGATAATAATCGTTTCTTTCTGTTTCATTTCTGCACTGCATCACCTCTGCACATGTATCCACTCAGCTAGATTGTCACACATTTTCATGAACGTCACATGAAAAGCTCTTAAAACCTGATAGGTGGATACTGTCTCAAGGGTTTATGAATGAATTAAACTTTAATTTATTCATAACAAACACATCAAATGATAACCTGCTGTCTTGTTGCGCTTAATGATGTGTCCTTACCTTATATGTGTCACATTGTGAATCTTGAAAATATGGCCAGCAGGCTGGCTTAAACTGATTGATATTAAGTCCTGTTGGAACTGGAACTCAATTTCAGATACAGGAAGGGAACTGGAATTTCCGTATCTGTGAAAATAAAAATATAAAGTTCATATTAGTTAAAGCTTGGAACACTGAAAACTGGAATACTGGAACATAAGTTTGGGATTTCCCTGGTACATTTTGTGTAGCTGTACCTAAGTAAAATAGATAACATGCTGTTTTTAAAACAATAATAATGAATGTCCTTCAATTTGAATAGTAATGGAGGCAGCAAGTTGCTAATAAGTCACAATACTGTTTGTTGTCAAATTGTTTATTTTACAGTATAAATAAATTTAGATTTTGCTGATTTTATGGAGTAGGCTACTTTTATGAAAAATGCTGAGCTACCTGTGCCATTTGAAAACTCCTTTCAGAGTTGCTTATAGCTCGAGAAGCTTTTCAGAGAGTAAATAATAGGTCATACAGCCTTATTTTAACAATACAGACAGATAAGTAATCTACACAAGCAATTTTTATTGTCAATTCTAATTTGACAGCAAAACGTGCCACACATACACTTGAAGATTGATTATTTCTGATTATTTTAAGCAATTTTAAGATGGTGCCTGTTTGCAGTAAATGTGTTTCAGCAGTTACTATAGTAATTGGAATAATTGTGAAAAGACTTTGGGCTTCATTCACTAAACAGTGGTAACGTGCTTTGCACGCAGTAAGCCCCTTTACTGAGCACTATTATTATTATTATTATTATTATTATTATTATTATTATTATTATTATTATTATTATTATTATTATTATTATCTAGGGTGACTTACAATTGTTACAAAATATCACAGTACAGTATCACATTACAAAATATCATATTGTAAAGCATCATATTTCAAAATATCACATTACAAATAAGAGTAGTAGTACAAAAAAATCAGTAGCAAATAAGATCAAATTCAAATAAGAGCAAAAAATAGAGAATACAGTAAATAATTACATGTAAGAGCAGTTAACTTAGATGAAAACTATTTGCTTATACCAGTAAAGTCCAGTATCAGCACATAGTAAGTACGATGAATGGATGAGAATGATTTTACAAGAGCAATTACAAGAAACATGAATATGGATACCTATAAGAGTAAGTCATATACAAGATACAGGAAGTATTAAGAGCAGGAATATGGCAAGGTATGGAGCAGTTCTGGAGGGATGATCAAGGGAGGGTTTTTTTAAGATGGGGGTGATGCAGGCCTTTTTAAAGGCAGAGGGGAAACAGCCAGAGAGCAGAGAGGTGTTGAGAAGAGAGGAGATGAAAGGGAGTGGGGCAGGTGCTGCAGCCTGGAAGAGGTGAGTGGGGAGTGGGTCCAGAGCACACGTGGTGGATTAATGGCTCTGGAGCAGGGAGCAAAGGTCAGAGCCCGAGAGGGCGAGAAGGAGGAGAATGAGGGTAGAACAGTAGGGGTTGCCTAGGGTGATGGGGAGTGGGTGAGCAGAGGACAGGGGGTGGGTGGGGAAGGAGGTGAGGTAGTGAAGAGTTTGTGCATGTGTGTTATTCTGGATGAGAAGGCAACCTAGCGCATGGAAAATAATGTTAATGGGTGGAAATGTATCCAAATTACATCACAAAATGTCGCCTGGGAGGTATTTGATATGCAAACTCTATTCACTTAAGGGTGCTAACTTTACTAGATGCCTTAGCATGTCTTAAAAGTACCACTTATTGAAACCAGGCGGTGTCACAGAACCAGCAGATTAGAGTGAGAAGAGTTTTTCGGACCAAGCAGACATTACAGGACTGTGTGAGGAGGAGGTAATAAGTACATACAGACTGAGCACAGATCATACTACCTTATATTTAGCGCCCTGAAAAATTCATGATATCACGAATTTTAAAGAAATAGTGTATTTGACTGCCTACCATGAAAAATATGCATTTTATTTTCCTTACAGTATTTTATACTACTCTTCACCTCCTCGATTCATTTTATCAAGTAGAAGCAGTGCTACAGTAGCTTGTGATGGAAATATAATGAGTTCTGGTTGGAAATCTCTCTCCCGACCTGTGAGGGCATGAAGTAGTGAAAGGGAAAGTCTTTGGATGGGCTGGCCTGACAGTTCATTTCCAGGGTCGGGAAGTCGGTCAGCCTGGATGAAGGTGAGACTCTGTTGCAGGATTGTATTGACCTGGAAGTGTGCCCTGCTCCTTTGGTTCCACTGCTGATTATTTCTACCACTTCTGAATGCATTGCAATGGACATAGTGGGCCCTTTGCTACCTTCTGACTCTGGGTATACGCATATATTAGTAGTGGTAAATTATGTAACGCGATACCCAGAGGCAATTCCATTGAGATACACTAGTGCCACTGCAATAGCCACCGACTTAGTACGGATTATGGCTGAGACGGTTTGTAACACAAGAGCAAAAACATCGGGCATTGCTTCTTCCCTACCTCCTTTTTGCAGTGAAAGAGGTTCCACAGAGTTCGACAGGGTTCTCCCCCTTCGAGCTCTGGTATGGCCGACAGCCTCGCGGCATCCTCGTTCTGTTGAGAGAGTGGTGGGAGAAGCACAGAGGCTCGTCCAAAAATGTAGTGAAGCATGTGCTCCTACCAAGGGATTGCCTAGATTTGGTCGGTCGTTTGGCCCAGGACAACCTCATATCGGCCCAGCACCGACAACAGCAGCATTACAACAAAAATGCAGTAATTCAAACCTTTCGACCAGGAGACAAGGTAATGTTGCTACTTCCCGCATAGGAATCAAAGCTGTATGCTAAATGGTAGGGGCCATATGAAGTGATTTGGGCTATAGGAAAGGTGAATTATGAAGTTAGACAACCTGATCGCCGTAATGAATGTGAAATTTATCATACAAATTTATTAAAGACCTGGCAGGCACTGGAGGTCTTGTTTATAGCCCCAGGCAATACAAAGGATGATTTAGGCTCCCGTCCAAAGACTCCTAGCACAAAAATCTTTTCGTTGGGGGAAGAATTGGTTCCAGATCAGCAATGGGAGCTGCGTAAGCTTATTGAGGAGTTCAGTAATATTTTTTCTTACTTGCCCAGCAGAACTAATCTGGTTGAATATGACATTATCTCTCCAAATGTTGTCACCATGCGAGAGAGACTGTACCGGAACCCAGAAAGTCAACGAAGTGGCGTTCACAAAGAGGTATGAGACATGCTGGAGCATGGAGTGATTGAGCCTTCCAGGAGCAAGTGGTGCAGTCCTACTTTCATAATGGCCAAGAAAGACAGCACCAACTACTTCTGTGTAGATTTCAGGAAGGTAAACGCTATTGCAAAGTTCGATGCGTAGCCTATGCCTCGGGTCAACAAACTTCTAGATAGACTGGGAAAAGCGAGGTTTATCTCCATTCTAGACCTGACAAAGGGATACTGGCAGATCCCCTTAACCTGCAGTTCTAGAGAGAAAACTGCATTTTCAACACCAGAAGGGCTGTTTCACTTTAAAACCATGCCGTTTGGGCTACATGGTGTGCCCTCTGCCTTTCAAAGACTACTGGACCAGGTTTTATGCTCAGATCATCAATATGCAGCAGCATATATTGATGACGTGATTATTTACAGCTCCACCTGGTAAGAGCATTTGGCTAGGATTGCGGCCGTCCTTTAGTCTCTAAGGGTAGCCCGACTGACAGCTAACTTGAGAAAATGTGCGTTTGCCAAAACAAAGACTCAGTATTTGGGATTTTTAATGGGGAATGGAAGGGTGAGACTCATAGTCACCAAAATCAAGGCTTTGGTTGACACGGCGATCCCCAAAACCAAGAGGTCACTAATGGGATTAGCCAGTTATTACCGCCACTTTATCCCCGAGTATGCCACCATGGTTAACCCTTTAGCTGACCTCACCAAAAAGAGTGCTCCAAATTTAATTAAGTGGTCAGCTGAGTGTCAGAGGGCATTTGATACTATTATGCGTAGATTTCACCAAGAGATTCATCCTCCATACTGACACATCGGATGTAGGTTTGGGTGCTGTCTTGTCCCAAAAGGTAGCTGGAGTAGAACACCTGATACTGTACATGAGTAAAAAAATGCTACCTTGGGAGCGCAACTACTGTGTAGTCGAAAAGGAGTATTTGGCCATTAAATGGGCTAGTCACTCTTTACGATACTACCTGCAGGGGCACTCATTTGATCTTGTCACAGACCACGCCCCACTCAAATGGTTAAGCACAATGGACAGCAATGCCCGAATAACTCAGTGGTAATTGGCATTGCAGCCCTTCATGTACCACATGGTACATCGTGTGGGGAAGGACCATCAAAATGCAGTTTATTTTTCCCAGGAGGGGGGAGTAATGGGAAAGATAGATTTAGCCGAGTGTTCCTTTGACTCCACTCTGAGCGGTGGGCAAGCTCCCTCCCAAGCTGTGAAGGCACAAAGTAGTGAAAGGAAAAATCTTTGGATGGGCTGGCCTGACAGTTCATTTCCAGGGTCGGTCAGCCTGGATGAAGGTGAGACTTCATTGCAGGAATGTACTGACCTGGAAGGTAAACGAGGTAGCAGCTGCAAGCAATAAAGGCAGCTGCAATCATTTACTACGGGGTCATGAGTGATAGTATAAAGGGGCCAGAGAATCGTTAATCTTTTCCTTCGCTTGGGTTTGTTCATTGACCTGGAAGGACTGTGAGAGCCGCAGTAGTTACTTCACGTGAACTGTTTTGTATGAAAAGAATATTCATGAGTGTTTGTTTGTTTTTCTATGTTGTTAGTAATTGCCTTGTTTGTTAAATCACCAGACAGCTAAAACACAATTCCAGAGCTGTTGCTTTTGGGCCAGCACAAGCCAGAACAGCACCTCACAACAGTCACTAAAATTACATGTTATCACCCACCACGAGCACTAATACACACGCCCCGAACTGGTGACCATTATTGTGCGACGAATAAAGATTATTGTTTGGGACTGTAAACCTGTTGGTTTTTGGATCTGCGCAGTTCATATTGTTGTGTATTGCTGGGGCATTTTCTTTTGGTCACCAGACCTGGATTACAATAAAGCTTTCCAAACTGGATTACAATTGTCTGTGATTACTCCTGCACTGCATCACCTCTAAACCTGTTCACAATCACCAGCCACTTTGCCACATAGCTGTACACATTCCAGCGTCAAATTCATGGATTTGGTTACTACAGCAATGGGGTCAAACAAATACTGGCTTCATGATTGGTGAATTCCTCATACTGTACAATGATGTAACATGCGAGGCGGGAATGGTTTAAAATGGTTGTTTAGATATTGTGAGTATGCAGTGTATGCTTAACATTAAAAATGCAGACAGCTGACAAATAAAGGAAAAGATCAATTCATTTCAACAGACCTACAAAAAGGAAATTTGGCATGCAGATGGTGTGGGATTCTGTTTTGCTCAACTTGTAATGTGTTTTTGGATCATCTAAGAAAAGGTACTATTGACAAGCATCCTGACAGTGCAGTTCACAAAAACAAGAAAATCTAAGCCTTTAGTGCAGCGAACATACAACAACTGGTCAATAAAATATTATGTTTTTCAATGGAAAAAATCCTGAATTGTTGAGCCGTGCCTAACAGTGACACACTGATATGATATCTCCCTAAAGTGTATGCAGCACACAAAGAATAGTTAAATGAAAACATGAACAATTCTGTTTGTGTTGTATGCGACAGGGCCACTGATGATCAAGGCAACTGTCTTCCAAAGTTGTTCTCACAGTGTCACCCATGTATATTTATTTAAGAAGCGGGCAAACATGGCACAGATAGCAAGTTGGCATGTTATCCAATTAATGCAAATTGAATAACTGGGGTATTTCAGAGGTTAAATCATTTTGGGCCACTTATTTCAAAGTTGATTCTCACAGAGGGGTAACCGCTCTCCGTCACCCATATGTATATATCCTGGATCAAAATGTATTTTGATGCACTACTAATACTTAAAGTTACCAACTTTCCAAAGCCTAAATCCAGGAGTCATAATTTGCACTCATTCAGTCTGCAGTACCGAGATGTGTACTCAAACCTAATTGTATTTAATATATAGGGCATTCTAAAAACAATGACAACTTTCTTTCAATGAAAACTTCCTCACCAGGGTTTAATAATATTTTATGGGCGGATTGTCTAGATGAGCCACTGCGAGCTGACTGGCAGGAACCAGAAGTTTTTTTTGAAGTTGCAATAAGTGCAGTTGATCTGCACTGTGTGCTGAAGTCAACTAATATTTAGTCTCTCAAGTTGTTGTTCTGCATTTTATTCTATATATTTGAGCTCCCAAAGAAAGTAATAATTAAATAAAAAGATTCAATGTGCATTTTACTATTGTCATGCTGCCTCGTGGTAATTAAACAACACTATCAATGTAGTAAAGGTTTAACGCTTAATGTACTGATTCATTTCTTTCAGTTAAGGGTCAGTTTTATAAACGTTGTCCTGTCTTAGTGTCTCGGGGATTATGGGGCCAGTTGGCTTTAGATTTGCCTCTGTTGATCCTATGGCTGGACGTTCAGCCAAAAGCAGGACAAAAATAAGATTTGACTAAACTCGTGGGGAAACTGGAACCTAAAAAGAGGGCTGTCCTGGGAAAATAAGGAGGGTTGGTAGCATTACTACTACCATTGCTACTCCTGCTACTAGTAATAATAGTAATAATAATAATAATAATAATAATAATAATAATAATAATAATAATAATAATAATAATAATAATAATAACAACTTTTGAATATTTGTGAATATTGTATTTTCTATTATAATTCTTGTAATTTGCCTTGGATAAAGGTGACGGCTAAATTAATAAATAGATATATATAGATTAATAAATGGCAATCATTTTAAAAGGAGAAGGCTTAGAATAGGAAATGAGGCAGAATTTACACTATATAGATAGAGGAGAAGACACTACTGGAACTCTGGATTCCCATGATGCACTGCTTAGGCACGGACAGAAGTTCCAACGTTAAATCAGTGGAGTTGACCATGTTGTGTCTATAGAAGATCTTTGATCAGAATCACACTTTTGGAGATGCCACTCCTTGTGGGCAGACGCGATTGACTTTAACCACTGCATCTGCGAATGCACTAATTTAATCAGTATAGAGACCTAAGAAAGCAGTGAGACTAAACAATATCCCAAATGAAACAAATCATAGCAATCATTTATACCAAATGAAAGGTACATTTTATAGGAATATATAAATAAAACTTGATATAAACTAGGGCTGATATGGAAAGTTATATTACTTATAAAAAATTACAAGCACTTATTTTTAAGATCATTTTTAAATTCATTCAGACACGAAGGAGACTGTGCTTAGCACCTTTAACACAAGGACACGGGCGTGTCAACTCTGATATGAAATAGCCAATCAGTTTTATTTAGTCACTAAATTTAGTCACTAAAATTTGTCATCAAAAATGCCTTCCAAACATTACTGTTGTACCACAGCCTTGCTTATTAAGGTTACCTAAAAAGAGAGGCGAGCCATGATATAGAGTTTAAATCTGTGCATGCATGTGATTAAATAACAAATATCTTATCGTATATATGTTACTTTAAGAAGCTGTTGTAGAAATGATTAAGGTACCTCTAATGTGACTGCTTCCAGAATAATCTGATGTGTCCACAGGAAACTATAAAGCTATTGTAATTTTGCTAACATATGGTATTCAGCGAAGTCATTTTAGAGAATGTTTTATATGTAATGCTATAGTACTGAAAAATACCTTAGAAATCAAATAGTTCAGGAATGAAGCATTGCTTTTCGAGATCCAACACTTAATGATTGCTTTTTGATTGTTTGTTTATGGGGAACTAGGGAACAGCCCTCATTGCAATTACATGGATTTGACAAATCTTTTATAAGCATTCTATAAGCTGTTTTGACTAATTACTGGAATACTGTTATTGTTTGTTTTGACTAATTACTGGAATACTGTTATTGTTGGTTTTGCCATTTTGTATGAATAAATCAATAGCTGTTTAAACAAACGGAATAGTTTCAATTGTAAGCTTGCTTATTTATATTAACCTCAGGTTAATATAAATAACCTCAGACCAGAGTTCATAGCCTATTTGTTATCAAACAATCAATCTTTATTTTATATAGTGCCATCACAAAGCGATTTACAAGATGCAATATATTATAGCATATAAATCTGATATTATTTTCAGAGGATAACATCACAAAGTATTTATATACTGTAATGAATAATAATTGTTAATTAGAATATTAAATATAGCTATAGAACCCACTTAACATAACACAAATGCTGGATGTCTGGCTGACTGTAAAGAATATTGTACTTAATATTGTACTTACTAGCATATATATATATATATATATATATATATATATATATATATATATCTATATAATTATATATATAAGTAAATCAGGTCAATACATATACATATCTGTTTTAGATTTAGCAGTTCTGTTTTGTTATAGAAATAACTTGAAAATACATACTACTTGGGCTTGCTACTTTTGCTACTTTTCGATTTTAATTGGTAAAGCTTGTTTAACTTCAAATTCCCCAAAAATATGAGTTTGACTGAAATTTACATGGGATAAATATCTGCAAAACCACTTGCTATTTTTTATTTTCTTACCAATAATAATAAGAATTTAGAAATAATCTAGTTTGTGTATTTTTTGTACTTGCTGGTCTCCGTTCCCTGCTGAATGGGCAGGGGTACCTGTAGTAATCTCAGTGGTCCCTTAGTAGGCTCCTGTAGTTTCACTGTTGGTCATTTTATCCTGTTCTGACAGATCACATTGACCGAAGCAGTGGTAGAATGTTCTCATTCGTTTAAAAGGCTGTGAATCATCAAGAACTACTAACTAATTAGTGGTTTAAGGTGTAGGTAAACTGTTGCTATAGGTATATGGTGACAGTTACTAGCTTGATTTGAAAATGGGGTGCAAGAGGAAAATACAATGAGTATTGTGCACAATATCCTGACTGATGTCTGAAGTCTCTGCGGCAGGACAAAGCAGGCCTGTCTGCCTTGCCTTCCAGTAAGTCCAGCTGTGCTGAAGCAGGAGAGGGGCGCAGCTCGACTCTGAATAATAAGTGCATGTTAGTTCTGCTCAACTATCTTGTTTTGTTCTGTGCATATTATTTTACTCATAAATGTATGCTATAGGTTTTTATAATGTTGCGTTTTCTACAGTTTATTTTAGACAATTTTAAAATTTGTGTAGGATCTTTATCTTTACAAGGTATAGCTCCACTGTGACCAAACGTTATTTCAATTAGAATGTTGGTAACCACGGTTTTGTTGCATGTTGAATATGACAAACGGGTTCGAGACATTTTTCAATAGCATAAAAGTCCTTTTTTTAAAAGCATAAAAGTTGATTTCACCCATTCTCTGCTTGAATTGAAAAATAAAGACCGGAAAAAAACCCCAGTAAATTCTTTGTAAAAGAAACGTTGATATTAATCATTACAATTTTCCCTTTCCAGTCGAATGTCGGACAGGGTCCGACAGCATCAAAAAGATGTAAAGCACAGGTCTCTACTTATTTTTTCTCCAGAAAAAGCCAAGAAAACCTTGCAATGGCCAAGTGAGACCGATAGGAGCCGAATGAAATGGAAAAAAGGGTGTATCTCATAGCCCTAACAACAGAGATAACACGGACATAACAAAGGAGGTGGCTGCTTCCGTATCCAGCGCTCAACGAACATCACAGACATTGCAGAGCTTTTTTTAGATGTTACAGTAATAAAATAATGACTTGGATTGCATTACTGATGGTGATAAAACGAGTGATCAGGAGAGGATTTAAAAAACAGTGCATGTAAAATAAAAAGCGTGTGTGAAAGTAAATTGGACCTGACATGCCTGACAAGCACTGAATAAATGGACTGCTAAGGGTTCAAATCTAATAGTAGCAAACCTAATGATAATGCTTAAAACAGACTAACAATAAATATAATTCAAAGAACATAAGAACATGAAAGACGGTTACAAAATGAGAGGATGACATTCCACTCATCAGTAGCGGCTGAGTTCCTATTAGCTAACTGATCCACTACCAGTGGGGTTCTTGAAATCTCAATGAATAAATAGACAATGCATGGCTTGGCAATATCATTTTTACATACATCCACCACTTTCTGTTTGAAAAAAGTGCCTCCTACCCTTTTTTTCTGAATATCTCCATTCAAGTTGCAAATGTTTTCATCTGTACTCAAACCAAGCATTCTGTTCCCTGCTGGGGAAGCATATCCCAATAACTTTGACAAAGTGGAGACGTCCTTTGGCACATCTTCTATTTCACATATCTAGGTGTATGTGAAGGCTGTCTGTCTGTCTGGAAGTCCATGGTGGTCGACTTTTCAAACTACTCAGCTAGAAATGCAATGGTTATGATTTTCCCAAACCGAAACCGACATTTGTATAAAATTCCATGAAAAATCATTGTTGCCCATTGTGACAGACAGGGAGAAGATCTGAGCTGTAAATCTCCTTCCCGACACAAGAGGGCGCTAAGCAGAGGTACTTGCACGCCTGTACTGAGACGGGCCAGCTTGGAGAGAGGGGCGGAAAAGGAAGTCGGCCATCTTGGTGCAGGGTGGAATGACCATATTAGGGGACAAGATTACTGTGATCAGCTGTACTGCATTAGACAACTGGCAAGTGTGCTGAGTTGCGCTGATCATGGGGTGGAGTCTCCTGGTATATAAGGGCTTTCATTTTGCAAGTGCAGGGCTTTTGGAGGTAACATGGAACCTGGGTTGCTGAGCCGTTTGTTTGTTTGCTATGTGTTTTTGGTTTGTTTATTGTCAGGACAAGGAGCTGCCGCACTATTGCCAGCACTTTCACCTTGGACACCACACACCCAATACTATTTATGTCTTAGTTCTTCCCAATGCTATTTATGTAATTTAATTGGGACGTCACTTCAATTCATTGGGATACAGTATTTTCAAATGATGATCAATGGAGATCGCTTTACAGAGCAAGAGAGGTTCGAGTAGCACAGTACAGTGAGTATGTGATTAAGCTGTAACTTTCATAAATTGCATAAAACACGTTGAACTCTTGAAGGAGCTGGAGTCTCCTGTGGTTTCATAGGCTGCTGTTACAAAGAAAGTGTCAACATCGCAGTTGCCTTGCCTAGTCATAAGATGTGATTTCATTAGTTTTCATTTCATGTAGAAATAAAAAACAGCAATTAATTGTTTATGAATAAAAAAAAATTGACTCATATTTTAAATTATGTATTTAAAATTTCACCATAAATGTGATGTGATTTCATTCTTTTTCTTTTTATTTAGAAACAAAAATGTGACTAAGGTCCACTCAAATGCCTCTCATGTAATTGGGACAGCTGCTTATTCTGGATATTTTTACTGCTCCCAAGGTGTCCCGATAAAGTGGCACTGACCAGTGGCGAAGGAAGAGAAAGATGGACCCCAGTGCAGGACCTTATTGTGAGCCCCCTTTCCCAAACGTTAATTTAATGATTATTTCTAAACATAAAACATACCAAATCAAGTGTTCAATATTGAACTATATTTAATTGTCACAATGTTAGCATGTATGAAACAGTAGGTAATAAGAACGTTTTCCACTCACCTACTTTATTTTATTTTGCGTACATCTTTATATCCAACACTACACTATTTTGTAATCATAAACAAACAGGTTTAATCACTAACCCTACCAGGATTCCCCAATTCTGCGATCACAGAAATTACTACAGAATTCACAATTGGTCTCACATAGGAAACAGTTTGTTTATTACTATTCAGAAATACAGGCATGTTGATTTGCTGTAGTTTATTTTGGAACCCGCAGCAGCATCCAATAGCTTCCGTTTAAATTACAGGATGAATCGTGTACACAGAATATAACTGCAAATGGCAATGCTGAATAGTACCCCAAAACCTTCCAATGAAGCCGTGCCTTGTACCAGCCTCCGGGGGGAAAAAAGTTAGGATAATTAAGACAATAACGTTGTAATAAGGGAGGATAGAATCTGAATTACTGGCACCACACACCGGCAGCTACAGTGATACAAATGTGTAACATCTGTAATTATAAATGTGAAGGATATTATCATTGTTCAAAAATAAATAAATAAGAACTTTTGAACCCCTCTGGGGCCTTCTGAGTGCGTGGGCCCAAGTGCAGTTGCATTTGCTGCCACTGGCGACAACTGTAATTAAAAAAAATCTTCTATTACATGAAGCAGTTCTTCAGTTCCAGCACCTCATATACAAAACCGAACATGGTTTCTGAACTGTTTGCAAAACGTGTAGAAGTACAGCTAACTTTTATTATTTTTAAATTTGGATTTGACTTTGTGTATAAGTTTCAGTATTTAAGTACTGTCGTAACATTTCTTAGGTAAATACATTTTTTTTTTTAAAGTTGTAGTAATTACAAATATCTAGTTGTCTACAGTATGTGTTAATCCTGATTGTGCTGTTTGTTCAGTAACTTGTTCACAGAATGTGTTCAAAAACATCAAAGCCTCCTTCCTGGATTTAGAGAAGTGCTGTGCCTGTGTTGTAACTTTAATATACTAAAATAAAGTTGCTTAATCCAGTTGCTTTTGTGGTTACTGTATTGCCACTGACAGCAAACACTATTCTTGATTTTTAAAATGTGTTTTTGATTTTTTGTTTTTTAACTTTATTTGCTATACTAAATTTAAATAGATAGACTGGACAGCGAGGAAGTAGAATAGTCTTCATTGATAGACACAATTCAGAGGGCCTGTACAAGAATGGAGATTTTCTTTCAACAAGCAGTTTACGGGCGGGAGCTAGGGCTGCGTGAAGAATATGGGTTAGAATTTAGAGGCTTAGTCTCGAGGGAATGATGATGGCCTGAGGGCCAGGAGTGTTTGTTTTGAACTGTTAGTGGCCTACTGGCCAGGGAAGGTTTGAGCTGTTAATGGCCTTCCGGCCAGGGCAAAGGACCTCGTACTGCGGAGGTCGGCCCCATGGACTCCCCTTAAAAAAACATATAAATCCTCTGACTCTGCGGAAAATCCTGGAGGCGCTGCCTCGTGGACCAGGCCATGCCCCCAGAGCACAGAAAGAAGGAAAGAGAATCCCTGTCTCCAGAAGCCGCCATCAAAGGGGTGAGGCGAGTCCGTTTTGTTTGAGAGTTTGTTAGTATTTGGATTTCAGTATTTAAGGATTGTAGATGACTACAGCTCTTACTGGTACAGTGAGATAGAAACAATGGAGTCTCTGGGTGAGACAAGACAATAGCGCATGAGCTGCGAAAGAGCAGTGTGGCTGGTGGTCCCCTCTGACTCATTGCATCAAGGACCCTCCTTTGAACAAAGGCATGAGTAGCTGCAGCTTTGAAGCCAGGGAAGTGAGACTCACCAACCCCCCAAAAGGATGGACCACCTGCTCCCCGCAAGAACCACACCTGTGAAGACAAACAAAAGACTGTGTGCCAGTGCGCAACATAAAACAGGTAAGAGGGACAAATGAGAACAAAGAGAGATAGTTAGTAAAACAGGTTATGTGAAACCCTCTGTTTGGTGAAGATGAAAAAACCCTCTGTTAGAAGGAAACCTCCTGCCGGAAAGGATGCCCCCAGTCTGGGCATACTAGCAATTGATTGGTGAGCTGCTGAGATGTTTGCAGAAAGAGAACAAATGTAGGAGTAGGCTGCTGCTGATGACCAGCGACCCATAGTTTTTATAAGGTGATGAGGCGATCCTGAATGAGTGCGGGGTATAGAACTGGGGAGAGAGACCTGCTTTGGAGATAAAAGAAGAAAGGTGAGTTGTGAACCAATGTCTTGTAATGACATACGGGAACAATCAATAAACAAGACATCTAGGGGACTGAAGGGTTTTTGACAGATAGGAACCTTGACAAGGAAGCATAAGGGCAGAGATGGGAGTTTATCTTGTATAATTGAATACATTGTCCTTGACGAAACTAGTCAGTATTGGATGAGCAAAGGAACAGAATGAAATGATTATCAGGAATTATTGAAAGATCACAAGAACAAATACCCATGGCTGAGAAACTGGATAGTGATAGTACTGAGACTTCTGTACTTATAAATATGAACAAAGCTGATAGCCATGAATAGTCTGGATGAAGATGATGGGGAAGGCTCTTAAGATTTATCTGTCAGAGATTTAAGCCCATGTATTGACCAATCAGTTTAAAGAAATTCTCCACTACATTTTTTAATGTCTGTTATGCTCACATGAACATTATCCTCTCTGAAGAAATCACATTCCAGAAACTTTCAAAAATGTATTACATTACATGATTATATAATCATATCTTTGTTGAATGATTTTAGTTTAAGTGAATTTAAGGCGGTAAAGACTTAGCTTAATGACATTTTGGATTAACTTAAAACTTTTTACAATTTTAACTTTTTTATATAAATTAATTTGAGAATTAATTTATTAATCTAGATTAAATCATAAAGTGTTTATCAGCACAAGTTTAAAAAGATGATTGTAATGACAGTCCCGTTTTCAACCTGTGCTGATCCTACCTTAATAAGTAGTGTGAATCAGGTATTAGACACCAACAATGTGGTGTACATCAGTGATGCAATACTAAACTATTGTTATTCTTTGTTCAATTCACCTGGAATATCCCAGCTGCCTGCAGGCTGTATTTCCATATGTTTCATTCCAGTCTTCTGAACAAACAGTTTTCCATGATCCACCAGTATAAATCTGGAGCACTGAATTTCTTCCACTGAGTCTGACTGGTAAACAAAGTGATATAAGCAAAATGACAAATGAATGTTCTTCATTAAGACTTCACCAGTAAGTGTTGTTAATACAATAGAACAAAAAAACTGTATAGATGTCTCAAGCACATACCACAAGTTTGTGATTTTTTAATTTATGCTATAGTTTATATATTTTTTACTCTCATTTACACAATAATGTATTTGTCATATAGAGTTGAGTCTAAGTTTATAATGTCCATGAATCTAATCTAAAAGTTTGCATAAAGCAATATACATTATATATATATATTGTATACTTGAATACATACAATTTAGTTTAAAGTGTTTCCCTGTGTATTGCTTGCAATAAAGATTATGAGTTAAGAGCAATTTCTGAATTCAGCTCAAAACTCCTTAAACATAGTTAGCACATTTTAAAAAATAAAAATTAATAAAACAGTATTTGAGTAAATATTGCAACAAGAATCCTTCAAAATGATTAAAAACATTATAAAAGGTAAGGGAACAATACCAATAAAAAAAATACATATTTATTCATTAACCTTATATAATTGATCAGTATTTCTGAATATCTCTGAACTTTGTCAATCCCTCCATTGATTTGTCTTCCAGTATCTTACCCCAGTCTTGTAACATTTTTCAAGCTCTGAACAGCTACCTTTCTAAAGTTCTAAACCAGGGTTTTAGATGTTGTTGGTTTACTTTTGTAACATGTTTAAATTTGGTCATGTTGTGGTCACTAATGCTGTAAAAATATGAATGGTTAAACCATCTCTGTACACACTTTATTGTTTAAAACAGCATAACATTTTCAATGAAAAAGTAAACTTGATTTAGTATTTATAGTTTACTTTTGTATATATTACCAGTTTTACATTGATTTCCATACTGCATACACACAATGACAGTGGTTTATAATATATCACGATACATAAATAGTGAAACTTTTTTCGGAATGTGAAAATCAATACAAGGTAAAATAGTACATTTTCCTGAACTTTAGTCAATTAACATTTTTGTAAATGACGTTCCTTACCACATCTAAACTCATCCTCTCCATGGTCACAGTCTGTCACCCCATCACATCGGGCTCTCTTTCTGACACATTGGGAAGATGTTCCACACCTAAACTTTCCTACACAACTGTAGGTCACTGCCAAAAATGTAAAGTTTAAAAAAAAAAATTAAACAAAAACTATACACACACATATATATATATATATATATATATATATATATATATATATATATATATATATATATATGGACGAGCTTTAGCATTTCGCGTATCCTTCATTTGTTTTTATTATAGCTTACAGACATGTATGATAATTCTTAACAAGTAGCCTCATTTGGCCACCAACATTTTTTGTTTGTTTGTTTGTTTTTTTCTTTTATTAAAATTTAGTCGTTGCCAATTATTTTTTATTTTCTCCCAATTTGAAAAGGCCAATTATTATTTAGGCTCAGCTCACTGCTACCACCCCTGCACTGACTCGGGAGCGACGAAGGTTAACACACGCTGTCCTCCAAAACATGTGCCGTCACCCGACCATTTCTCTACACACTGCGGATTCACCATGCAGCCATCCCGGAGATACAGCGTGGGAGGACAACGCAGCTCCTGGGCAGCTATCAGGCAAGCCCTCACTTTGAATAAATGTTGTCACTTAAATCAAAATAAATAAATACTGAACGAAAGGTCTCTAAAGCCCTTGTACTACATGCTTATTTTTTCCTATTTGGTCAAAGTGCTTGCCAGGGCAACTTCCAACAAGGCCCATGGCCTTTAGCTATAGTAGAAAGTTGGGTACATCACAAACAGGATCTTCAGTGTTGAAGTCTCGTGAGCATAAGGTACGGCTTTTGGACACATTTATGCAAAAATAAAAAAAAATTAAAACTAGTTTTTCCTTGGCTTTTTAGTGTGAGAAGGCGATTCACCCAGCAGTACCATGGTTTGGCCGCACACTTCCTATAGCATGAGGACTGTGCATGACATGTGTGTGCTATGTCACATTGTCATGACAATAGAGAGAGCATTTGGAGTTTCTTAACTGCATAGAAACCCCGCCAATGGTCAAATTTGGGTGAAAAGTCTTATTTTAGATATCATTTTGTTGAGGAATGCTTCAGATTCCTGTTCATATTTCTAGGCTTATTTAAGGCGGTTTGTTTTATACATTTTCTTTAAACATTTTCTTGCAGTGAGTTCTGTGGCAGGGTTTTGATGCAGTTTAGAAACTCCAGATTCACTCTCCACTGCAGTGACAATGTGACACAGCTCAGTCCTCCTGCTATAGGAAGTGTTGCTTCCAACAATTTGTTCAAAAAGACAAATACAGGGCTTAACATCAGCTCGCTGCTAGACTTATATAACAAAGTTAAAAAAATGCAAGGATGGATAACCATCTACTGAGAAATTGGTGGTGATTTGCCCCTTCCAAGAAGAGGAGAGGAACTGGCCCAGGAGAGGAAGTTGGGGACAAGGAGCAAAGGGAGATGTGTGGAGAGAGGAGAGAAGTGAGGTGTTCGTGAGGCGCTTCGTGGCGGAGTTGTGCCCAAGACTGGGGGAGCACCAGCGTCCAGCGCCCAGACTGGGGAGCATGAGCGTCCAGCATCCAGAATGGGGGGAGTACGAGTGTCACGCCCCCAGACAGGGGGGAGCATGAGCATCCAGTGCCCACCAGCAGAGAAAGATTATCTGCTGCTCCCACCTCCACCACTAGAGGAACACTGCATGTTACTTCCATCTCCATCACCAGGGGGAGAAGTCGAGCTCCCGATGTTGCCTTATTGACCGGGGGCTCCCCTCCTGCCATCGCCTTATGAGGCTCTGCTGCTGCTATCACCGATGCAGGGACCACTCCTGCCCTGTCCCGCATCAGCTGGGGTTACCTGTCCCACACAGCCTGGGTTGCCTGTCCTGCACCTGGGGGTTGCCTGCCCCACAATGCCTAGGACAGCTGAGCCTGCAACCCCTAGGGCTGCTCAGCCTGCATGCCAGTTCGCCATTGCCCGGGGATGCCTCCACGACACCACCCTGGGATGCCTCCATGACACCGCACCAAGATGCCTCCATGACACCGCCTGGAGATGCCTCCAAGACACCGCCTAGGGATGCCTCCAAGATATAGCCTGGGGATACAGAACACGAGGGAGAAGTGCAGCTCCCACTGCCGCTTCATGGCCAGAGGCTCCCCTCCCGTGTTCACTACCCGAGGGTCCGGAGCTGCTGCTGGTCGCATGGGGTCACCTGCTCTGCCTTGACTGGGGTCGCCAGATCTGCCTCATCTGGGGTTGCCGGCTCTGCTCCGCCTCGGGTCACCTGCTCGTCGTTGCCTGGGGACGTCTGCACACCATCGCCAGGGAATGCTGTCTGCATGCCATTGTCCAGGTTGCCATTTGTGGGCCTTTGGAAGCCGCTGTTCCCATCCCTGAATGTGGACTTGGACTTTTGGCATTTTAGGGGGGAGGTGGCTGTTGGGCCATTTGTGCTGTGCACAAGGGGGACAAGTGTGACAGGGTGCCCTCCCCTTGTGGATATTCATTTATGTATGTATGTTCATTTATATTATTTGTATTGTTGTTGTTGTTGTTATGTGTTTATGTGCGGGTGTACGAAAGCCGCCTGTTTTTGTTATTTGTGGTTTTAGACCAGCGAAAAAGCCAGTTTTATAAGGTGTGGTTGGCATGGGGTTAAATCCCCATCCTGAGTAGCTTCCGGGAATGTGGTTGGAGCCTTAATAAGGTAATTGTTTAAATAGATTACTAATTATTCAGCGATACCCAAATAGTCCACTCCAGCTAACATGAGGAGAGTGTTAGAGGAGATAAGGGCAAGAGTGAATGCTCCCCGGACCAGACGAAGTCCTAGGTGTACTTGTTTTCATAAAATAATTTTAGTTTGTGTTTGTTACCTTTGGCTATTGCGCCTCAGTTTATACATTTTGTGCTTTGGTTCATTTCCTGTGTTAATGGGTTATTCCCCAGTATCAAATAAATAACCCTTGGTAGGCTAACCTATTGTAATGCCATCATGTGTGACGTATGCAACCGTTTGCCATCTTAACAGAAACTGAAACCAGTATAGTGTATAAAGATGTTCAATTCAATTTGGGTGTTTCTTCATTATTTTGATACAGCAAATTGCCAAACCCTATTACAGTGAACACCCTGATATAACAAACATTTCTCCAGGTCCCATGGGGGTTTGTTATAATGAAGTTAGACTGTATATATATATAAATTTTTAATTCTGCTAATTCCGCTACTCCGCTAGGGATTGCTCATTGAGAAGCTCTTACTGTACCATGGGTTTCTAATACTTCCAATTTACATTGTTACGTACAGATAGCTTTCTTTGACTGATGTGACACGAGTTTTTTATCAGTATAGCCTGACTTGATTGACTATACACGCTGATACACCCATGAATCTGCGTGTAGCTTTCATTTCTGTTCAGTTAGTATCAATATAAAATATCAATAAAACAAGATTTCTTTTGATTAGGAGGTTTATTACTGTCTCATCTTCTGTCACAGTAGTTCCATCCTCATATGTCTACCTAACTCGCCTTGAAGCCCTTTGAAATCGTTAAATGAGGGTCACCGCCACGTTTTTCTCTCTTTCCCATGACCAGACAAGAGAGGGATTACATTTAAAGAAATCTATGTAAAAATTTAAAACTATTGTTTTGTTGAACTATGCAAGATACGCAAACTACGTATCTTCCTTTTGTAGATTTAGAGCCTTTTTTTATTCCTTCGCCGTCCTGTGTGCATTAAAACATCCAAAATAACATTTACATCTACTTAGGTTTATTTAATGTTTAAACAGGTCTGCGAAATGTCCGCGAAATCCTAATTTTATTCCGCAACCTACCAGTGAAAAATACGTAAATTTACTGCGATTTAAGTAGACCCCTACTCATTCAGTCATATCACCTTTTTTTGTGTGATAGATTTCAAAGCAGACGCCCTTTAAGCTCTTATCAATGCTAATATCTTTATCTAGTACACATAAATCAGAAATCTTGCGTTGCAAATACTGTATCTTCCACAGTTTCAGGTACGGGTTTATATTGCTGTTATATGCATTATTATCTGTGAAGCGTATGTACGATTAATTAAATCGGTCGTTTTGACCAGTACCAATCCCGACAAGTTTTCCTTACAACCCCCTTTAACACCAACAAAGAAATAAATCTCATCTCATTCTCTAGATGCAGACGTCCGTTTTTTATCTCAGCTGTGTTATCTACAGATGAGCAGGTCTGTCAAGCACATTTCTTAGGGCCTGCTGCCATCTGCCAGGGAAAAACAAAACGTCAGACAATTGTACTATTTAGCCTACTAGACTCAGCTTATTTATTCACTGAAGCACTTCAAAAAGACATGTTAAACTTTTCAACGCACATATAACCCCCTGCACACTATTCTCACAGATGTGACAAATTTGGACTGGCTTGCACTCCATAGTGGGATAAGCAGCTGGGTAGTTAATTGACGATTTTATGGACAAAACATAACAGGCATTTTGAGACCTTGTGAAATTAACCTTAAGTCTTGTCCACTAAAACCTGTTTAAACTGACAAAGGGGTACTACATTATGTTAAGTCACATATTTTGGCCAGTGTGAGCCCACCTTAAGAGACCCTTCATTTCTTACCTTACAATTATGCATCATAGATTTCATAAACTATGTAGATACAAACAATCAACATTGTTTTACTATTTTGCTAGAATTGCTGAGTTTGCACTTACTGCATTAACATGTCTAATAAAATGTGGTAAAATGCAGCAGTCACAGCGCCACAGAAGTGGTGTAGTTTATAATGAAAATAAAAACATCCTCAAAAGGCAAGGAAATTAAACTCAAAAACCAATGTCAATGCAGTGTTAGGGTTGAAAAGCAAGGAAATGTGGAGTTAAGGTTTTTAACACTAGAAGGACGGAAGACATACTTATACCTAGAAACCCTGCAGCAGTCTTTCTGACATCTGTATTCAAAACACACACATTACATGTAAATAAATAAACATCCGAACAGACATCGGTTTACAACATACTGTACATATTTATAAAACTGAAACAATAGCAATACATTTTTTTATTTTCAACAGCAATCAGTTTATTATCAGATGAGCAAAAGCAACTGAACGACGAAGATAAATAAATAAAAAAAAACATTTTACAGAAGAGCACAGCACAAGAAGTTATTAAACAAAGTCTAATTTCTTTTCTTTTCTTTACCTTGAGTCTAAGGCTGTTCAAAATCAACACAGATAATGTACTTCTCCACGCTGCCTTTCTGCACAGGGCACAGTTGTCCGAAGTTTTATTTTTATTGCACTTGCCAACCTTGCGAAGTTCCTGTGCTAACTGTAAAATATATTCTCTCCTTGGTAAGTTCTTCTCTGTGCATTATTTGTAAAGTACACAGGAGTTGATGGCTGCTAGGTCCAATACATTGTAAAACACCTGAACAGACCATCATCGGAAGCCAGCTTTCATGGAATACTTCCGTGCCATCTAATCAAAAACACTGATGCTATATTTTGTTGCATAGTAAAACTCCACAGACACTGGTATTTATTTTCACTAGTCCCGATGCTAATCGACTGACCTTCAAAAGGCTGATTGAAAGCATTAGACTGTCAGTCATTCACTCAGGCAGAGAGTAGAGACTAATTTGATTACAGCTAAACACATTACAGACTGGTAAATAAAAATAATAAAGTAGAACACCGTTCTGTATAATCAAAATACAATTGTTTTCTGTGTGGTCGTCAATGTGACTGCTCCCGGGGCTTTTAGGTATAATGTAATATATCTCCTTTATGTCTGTACTCCCGCGTTTCATGCGTTATGAGAATATTTAATACATATGGACACAAGGTACATGAACAAGCAGCCCCTTAGGTGTTACAAGAATGAAGAAAATTACATTTTAAAACCAAAAACTGCCACAATGACTGCCATGGGGCTTCTAGTGTTAACCCTAACTTGCCATCCCATCTCCACAAAAGCAGTCAAAGGAACCAGACAACACAAGCAACCACAGATGCCGTCATCAGGTAAGACATAGAACATGCAACTCTTTCCAGAGGACACAAGAGACATCCATCATCATGGTCCACCAGTGCTGTAGCAATGGATATACACATACAATACCGTGAAAAAGTATTTGCCCCGTCTGATTTTCTGCATTTTTGCATATTTTTGACAGTGAATGTTATCAGATCATCAACCAAAATCTAATATTAGATAGAAGGGACCCTGAGTGAACAAATAACACAACATTTTGATACTTATTTCATTTATTATTATAGAAAGTTATGCAACACCCAATGCTCCTGTGTGAAAAAGTAATCACCCCCTTAGACTCAATAACTGGTTACGCCACCTTTAGCAGCAATAACTGCAACCAAACACTTCCTGTAGTTATTGATCCGTCTCTCACAGCGCCGTGGAGGAATTTTGGCTTAAACTGCTTCAACTTCAATATTGGACTGGCCCAAATCAGGCCTGCTTGTTAACCACAGTATTCAAACAGCTGACCCTAATTATCCCTTTAATTGGGTTGAGTTAACTGGGGGAGGGGGGGGCAATAACTTTTTCACACCTGAAGATTACATGTTTGATTACCTTGCACACCAAACAAATGATAGAAGCACCAAACTTTTGTGTCATTTTTTCTCTCAGACTCCCTCTATATACTACCACAACCCACAAAAAGATCTGAACAAATTCAATGTGAAAAATGTGCACTTTAGGCTGCAGAACCTTATCAACTTTACAAAAATAGAACTACAACCTTGAGAACGCGGAGGTAACCAGTGTTGCTGGTCATGCCAGCCTCCATTTTTTTTTCTTTCTTTTTATAGTAAAAAAAAAAATTCTCAAAACTAAAAAAATTGTACCCGCAATACTTCTACCGGCATGGGTACGTGGAGGCCCCAGTACGACACCACATGTGACAGGATAGTCGAGTGGTGACGTCACAGACCAGGAAGTTGACACACATAAGGTACTATGGGTGAGTCGCAAATGCACACTTTCTTTAATAATTATAAATAAATGGTTTAAGCAAAGCAAAACTAAAATAATTTTAGAAACAAAACGGCACAGTGCCCAAAATATATATAAATGACCATCTCCAAATTGGTAATAAATTAATCTGGAGGTGGCCCCATCCATGCTGTAAAACAATAATAACAAACATTGTGTTTTTAAACACTGAACAATACATTTAAATAATAATAATAATACAACACAAAATACAAATAATAACACAGAGGGGTGCGGTTTGCCCCATCACATGGCCTTAATTTTAAGGTACCGGTAATATTTTATGATAAGCATTTGCTATCTCTCAGTTTTAAAACTTACCTATGATTCACAACATAACAGTGGAATAATAACAGTATCATGTAATTGTAGGACAATATCGCCACATGTGAAATATAAAGCCAAAACAAAAATGCTTTAATTTGCTTAGAAGTAATTTCAAACTGGTTAATAGACTAGCAAGTACTGGTAAAACCAACTCTGTTTCTATGGTGCAGAACAAATTTATTTTATCATTTTGTTTTGTTTATGGACTTTGCAATACCTACACTATGGTTGTCTTCAGTAATAGTAGTATCTACCATGTATTGACAATAACAATCAACCATTTTGTTACAGACTTTTTAACAAGTTGGCATGAACAATTTTGGATGTTACTGAATCAAATCCTTGCAAAAAAAAAAAAAAAAAGAACACACAAATGCTTAACATGAAAAGAGCAGTCCTACTGCAGCAGTAGATGCAGTTTACACTGCCTCTGGGTTTTAGATCGCATCAGATCAATTCCAGATTTATTAAAATCCTTTTATGGAAATGTCTGGTCTACTTTTCATGTTTTCAAGCAAATTGGCTTAATCACTGCCATTCTCATATCCACTTTGACATCTGACACATTATTTCCCTTGTCCAGAGCTTCTTTAACATGTTCTTCATACCAGTCTGCTGAGGGCGGAGTCACTACGAGCACTGTATGCAACCGTCTGATTGGTGTAAGTATAATTTTAATACCGTCTGCAGCAAATTCACATCTTGACACTTAACTCGGAGTATTTCTGGGAAAAATCTGTAGTATTTCCTGCCTAACTCATGTGTTAAGTCAGGTAACTCAGAAAAGTATGGAAATGCCACCCTTTTCACTAACTCGAGTTCTGGGAGAGTTCAGGCCTATTCTAGCACACTCAAGTCAACTTGAGTTGGCTGTCCATGGAAACTAGGTAAGACTTCAAAATGTGACGTTGAGACCAGTCTCAGACTGCATCTCTAATTGAAACCCTGTTTATGTGTACATAACTCTTCTGTATTCTGTGTCCTTTGTTCAGTTCTTTCATGCAGTATTATGTCTGATGCTTCAAAATCTTTTTTTAAGTCCTTGGCATTTAATCTTGGATTTTTTTCAGCTGCTGAATTTGGTATTCTTTGGATGTCCACTTCTTTCTGTGGTACTTCTTGATTATTGCCCTGATTGTGGATTTTGGTATTCCATATTTCTTTGTCCCTTTCGTGCCTATAAATCGTCATACTTTCTTTGCATAATATATCATAGCTTTTGCATTTTGATACCAAAAGGCCAAAAACACAACACAGTTCATTGTAGTTCACCAAATGGTTTTTGAATGAAGACGTTTTATAGTTAGCATGAATACATACTCTCACTGACAATTTAAGTTTCATCTTTTAACTAAATATTCATTCAGAAAATCATTATGCATCAAATCAGTAGCCCATCAGGACCACGACATGTATACTGATGCATATTGTGATACATATTGTATTGTGACATTAGTTCATCAAACTTATAATAAGGTTGCTGAATGAATAATTACATACCAAACACTGTTACAAGAAACAAAATTGTGTTAAATAAATTTCCATGATAATTTCAGATACAAAACATGCTTATTTCAACCAGTTTTTAATAAACACACAGACACTTATAACAATAATGTCTTGAGAAGAATGGGGTTGTTATACATGTATTTGAAGATGAATTGTACTTACCACTTACTCCAGTTGCTATGGATAGGATCAATAGAACTAGCACACAGCAGGCAACAAGGAGAGCCGCCTTATAGGCAAGAATATAGCACTTTAATGTCTTTTTCGCATCTATTCCTGTTTAAATAAGAAAAAAAAAAAGATGTAATTAGGAAAAAAAAAATTTGCAGTTCTTCTGCATCCTTTTCAAAAAAGTTGGGAATGACACTAAAGACCGAATCACATTTGATTTGCTTTTGCAATGAACGAAATTGAGCTCTCTTCATAGTCCCAGTGGAAGAGTTTTTATTTTCACACTGCAACTGAAAGCAATCTATGTTCTACTTCTAATTAAGAATAATGATATCATCACTGGTCCCCCTTTTTTCAGTTTTGAAAATGCAGATATTTTAAAGACATTGCAATAGATGATAATTTGTTATTGCCTCATGGTATCTTCTGATACCAGGATGCTGTAAAGCTCTTTCACAATGATCTAGACAGCATTCAGAACTGGGCAGACACATGGAAAATTACATTTATTAGAGAAAAGTGTGATGTACTGCATGCAGGCAATAGAAAATGTACATTATAAATACCATATGGGAGATCCTGAAATTGAAGGAATCTACAAAAAATACCTAGGAGTTTATGTTGACTCAGAAATGTCTTCAACTAGACAATGTGGGGAAGCTGTAAGAAAGGCCAACACAATGCTTGGACATATTGTGAAAAGTGTTGAATTTAAATCAAGGGAAACAATGTTAAAACTTTAAAATGCATGAGTATGACCTCATTTAGAATATTGTGTTCAGTTTAGGGTTACCTCGCCACAAAAATGATATTGCTCCTGTAGAAAGAGTGCAAAGAAGAGCAACCAGAATTATTTTGGGTTTAAAAGGCATATCATATGCAGACAGGCTAAAAGAAATTAATTTATTCAGTCTTGAACAAAACTAAAGGTGCAGGAACCCCCTCGGCCTCCCATCGAAACAAATGTTAATAATATTTAATTGATGTGTTACAAAGATCGAGGATTTACTATGAACACACATTCACGCGTAGACACAAGGAATGTTTACTCAATAGCTGTATTTTATTAATTACACAAATAATAAACAGAAATCAGAAAAGACAGAAAGTAAATCTCTTAGTCTCTAAGCACAATTCACTCACTCACTCACTGCACTCATGCTTGACTAGCAGGCAATTGAACTATGACACCGCCTGTCTCCTGACACCTCAGCAGCAAGCAAGCAGGCAAGCAGGCTGTGACGTAGATAGTCACTCGCTCACACAGTATTTCAGTATATGGCAAGATTACTTTTAAACAAGTTCTTCATACAACCATATGAAGTAGATTACATATAGTTACTTCATAAAGTTTCACTAAAAGTTATTTCACACGCAAAGTGTGCAAATTAAATAATTAACAGTTCAATTCTATGTGAATGTGTTACAATTAATTAATTTAGTTCCATGAAAGGAAAATGCAACTGGAATTATACTCAGTGGTTCCTTGAAGCTTAGATTTTTGGTCTGATGGTTTGGAAACTCAATCTGTTGAAATGTCCAGTACAAAACTCTCCTCTCTGCATGTCTTCAATCCAACATTGCATCAAACTCGGCAACAAAGCTTGCAATTTTCGATAGAATCAACAAACAGCTGCGACACAGTCGTCAGTCCTCGGACAGACCCAGACTGGTTTGTTTTACGGCAGTCCTGCAGCCAGGACTCAGTCTCGTTGTTTGTGATAGTGACAGCACCTTGTTTAGCATTCGATGTGGAGCACCAAATGTTAAATTTCGCTTTGATATTCAAGATTTGTCCTTTGTCTGCTTCCTTTCATCCAGCAGCTTGTTGTCGCAGTTGGGACTTGTTGACATCTATATTTTATGTCTTCCTTGCACCAAACCGCTTGTGTTTGCAGTTTTGCAGTCTCATCACTGTCCTTTCTGCCTCACCCAGTCCAGATGCCCCCTCCCTGGTCATCTTCAGTTCGATATTCCTGCCAGGAACAAAGGGGCCCTTTCCTAAGAAACAGCAGTGTGCTTTTTTTTTCCTTAATTAGTCCAGCTATATCATTAATACAGTTCATGTATTATCATATTCCAGCATTATGTCCTACACCACTTCCTCGCCCTCATCTCCCGCCGAGACACTGCTTGGCGGGAGCCTCTCCAACCCCCGGAGGGCAAGAGTCCTCAGTGAGAAGCCCTGTACTCCCCACTAGTCCCGAGAGGAGCTGGGAACCTAGGATGGAGAGTCTTCCACAGAGCCATCACGTCAGGAGAGTTCCTGTGTCACTTTACCAACTCGGACACCGCATGACCTTTCTACAGTCTGTCCGAGTCAGTAGTTCATATTTTTTATGCATCAGACTGCAGCCATTTTTCCTTCTTTTAAAAGAACCTCCTGCTGCAGTTCTGGCTGCATTTTTCCCCAAACCTCTTTAATTTTTGGGCACGCTGTTCGTGGCTCCACCAAGTCGAGAGACCACCTGGTGAATCTCTCCTGGCTCTTGCTAGACTGGCCATCTACAAGACCAGGAAGCGCAAGATCACCAGGGGGGGGGGGGGGGGTCTCTTTGAGCCATCTTCAGGGCCCTGGTCAGGTCTCGGGTTAAGTTAGAGCACACCAATGCAGAGTCTGTTGGCAACATGATGGCTTTTATCAACCAGTGGGCTCTAAATGGCGTGCTCTGTACCACCCCCCCCTTAATCAGTTTTTTTCATTTAAAATTAGCTAAATGGTCGTCTTTTAGTAAATGTCTGCTCTTTTTTTAAGGATGCTAATTTAGTGATCTGTCACCTCATAGGACAGACACTGGAGTATATATATATATATATATATATATATATATATCTATATATAATATATATATATAATATATATAGATCTAGTGGATGTTAATTCACCCAGGTCTTTCAAGCTGATGTTAAGCAAGTATTTGTTTTTGAACAAATTTTTTTTTTTTTCATGTTTATAGCTAAGGGAGAGAAAAGTTTAAGCTTAAAGCAATCAGCTATTTGATCACCAAACAGCTTTGTTATTTTATTTATTTCTCTATTTATTGCCAATAGCTGTATTTTTTTTATCTGTAGTAGCTTCAGTATTTTATAACCTTGCTTATAAAACAACCAAACTATAAAGCAGTTCAATGGCAATAATTTGAAACTTTGAATAAATGGTGTCACATAATGGAGGTCTCTAAATCTTACTGTACGTTTATTTTTTCGTACTTGTTCAAAGAACCTTGTTATGGCTAGTTCCAGCAGATCTCGGATAATAAAGGATTGCTTGGTACAGACTTTACTAGGAGTAGAAAATTGCGCAAGGTTACGTCACAAACAGGATTTTCAGTGCTTAACCCTTTGCGGTCCATTTATTCTGCGCTTGTCAGGCACGTCAGGTCCGATTTATTTTCACATGTATGTTTATTTTACACGCACTGGTTAAATTTTTTTTCAGAGTAAAACAAGTTTAAAAAGGCACTGAATTGCAAAAGGACATTCAGTACTGTATCTCCAGCCAAGCCCCACCCCTTCTTCGTGGTATTTTTCACATTTATAGTCGTGCATACTGATAAATCCTCTCCTGATCACTTGTTTTCTCACCAAACTCCTCAATAATGCTTTCCCTCATTATTTTATTACTATAACGTCTCAAAAAGCTCTGTAAATGTCTGTAATATTCTTTGAGCACTGCATGCAGAAGCAGCCATCTCCTTTGTTTGTTTCCATGTTATCTCAGTGGTGCATGGGGCTATCAGATATGACCTTTTTTTGTCTTCATTCGGCTCCTATCGGTCTCACCCAGCCATTGAAAGGTTCTCTCAGCTTTTTCCGGAATAAAAACAACTACAGACCCATGCTTTACATCTTTTTCATGATGTCGGACAGGGTCCGACATCGGACTGGAAAGAGAAAATTGTATTGTCGGACCTGGTCTGACATAGGACCGCAAAGGGTTAAGTCTTGTCAGCATAAGTTTTTGGTCAATTGTAGGGTTTTTTAGCGTGAGAAGATGATTTACTAACCCTTTAAAGTCGAACTATGCTTTAGATGTACACATCCTATAGTGTGTGGAATATTAGTGGTATGTGCGTGCCATGGCACATAACTAGGTTTGCTACTTTTCCATCTTAAAAAAGCTCCTTAAACATCGAATTCCCCAAAAATATGACTAAAATTTATAAATTTCTAAATTTCTGAATTTCTTGCTTTTCAGTTTGTGGTTACCACACAGACTTGCAAATCCAACAAATAATCCACCGGAAAAACTTTGAACGAAAGTTGCCTGTCCTGCATCTCCTCCATTTGATAATGCTGCTGCTTTAACCTCTGCTTATACAGCTGTGCCTGCTGCCATTCCTGTTCGCCACTCTAAACGCATTAGACGTTGGGTGACTTTACAAAGCAACTATTTTTTCCAGAGATTGGCCCATCGACAAACTCATGACAGCTCTTTTCAAAATAGGATTGCCCATTGAAGAAGGGAGCCATCAGGCTGCTTCATTTGTTTAATTTTAAATCCAAATCATCCAAGCCTGTCTTTCCTCCTCAAAAGTCTAAGCAAATACAAACTAGTCAGTTCATGCTCCGCCCATCTACAATGAAGCACCACTCACCTCTGATTCAGCGAATACAATTGAAGGTAACAATGTTAATTTAGTCACTATTCTTATTGAAAACTCAGAGTTTCTGGATCACAGGGTAGTTGACTGTGGTGATCTGTCTGCTACTCTAAAATCTCGGGATCCTCGGCTCTGTAAAAAACACACTCTTGGAGAATTTGTGCTTGCATTTTTTTATTTTTCGCAATGTCCTTTGCTAAGTATATGCTTACCGATGTCACTTGACTGATTTTTTTTAACATCGTTGATCTCTCGGTCAGATATAGCAGCATCATTTTTTTATGAGTGTCATAAAGCTTTTTCAGTCAAAGCAGTATCTCGGTTAGCATTGGACAATACACTGATTGACTGGTCTCAACCTGATCATGTGCTCTTTAATAGATTCTTCAGTGGTCTCCATGCTAACACTTGCAGAGTTTGTGCTTCCACCACACATTCTACCTCTCTTCAGTCTCCTTCAGCCTCAAATTATTCTTCCCCTGCTCTCAACAGCACTCCTTTTTTTTAGGACTCGTGCCTCTGCGGTTTCTCGTATTTATTCTTCAGCTCCGCCTGCTTTTTGAACAAGCAAAGATTGTCATGGAAGACTGTGGCAATGTGCCCTGCCCCTGTGTGTACTTGTATGTTTTGTGTTGCGTGTGGTGGGTTAATGTTGGTGTATAGTCATTGGTACAAGGGATATAAATGGGTCTGTGTAACACAAGGGATTTAAAATATATTTGTATTTAGGCATGAGGATTGCACATCACTCCACATGCAGATTAAAAAGTATATAGTGTGTGGACACGGGATGGCACTAATTTAATTCACATGCAGTTGTACCGAGATTCCAATTGAATGATTGATTAGCAATCGAGTCTCTGTACAGTTGCATAAAAGCATACATGTTTCACTCACATGGGGTTGTGTGTTCGGTGAGTGGAGAACGGGTGGGGCGAGGAGAGAATTAAAAACAAAGAAGTAAAAGTAAATAATTGATTTCACTCACCGTGTTTGTTCGTTTACTGTTTGTTAGTGTCTGTTTCGTTTAGTGTTAATTTGTTTTGTTTGTCTGTTTATTTTGGCCTCAAGTGCCATGTGCTGTTTTTGTTCAACTTGTTCTGTTTGTTTATTTATTAAATGCTGAGTGCCAGCAAGCGCTCAGCTTCACCAAACTCCACGTCTCTATCTATTCTCTGTTTCTGGTCTGACGTCACCCACTACAGCCATCTTTGTGACACATGGTGTGATCGTGGGATTACCAGCACCTCCTAGATGCAGACCAGAGTGGGAACCGCAGGTATTTTTGGGGGGAAAAAAGGGACTGTTGGGGTTTTTTTGTGTAGGGGAAAAAAGTGTTTTTGGATTACAAAAAAAAAACTAAAATAAAAAATAATAAAATGGGATGGAAGGAGGATAAAGAGGTGAAGGACAGGGAGGAGTGTCACCTAATGGCCCCTGTGCGACCAAGACCATCTGTTTGCCCATGAGTCCAGCGCCCAGATGGGGGGATCGCAAGATTCCAGCACACAAATTGGGAGACCACGGGAATCCGAAGCCTGAGAGGCAGCTGTTCCCATATCCACCAGTAGAGGAAGAATGTCTTCTGACCCCGTCATCGCTCGGGGATGCCTGCAGGACATCGCCCAATGATGCCTGCTTGGCTCCGCCCAAGGATGCCTGCCTCGCATCACCTGAAGTCTTCTGCTCCACATCGTCTGGGGTTGCCTGCTGGTCTGCATCACCTGTGTTTGCCTGCTGCTCTGCATTGCTCTCTTTCCGCTGTCAGCAAGGGAGCCTCTGGTTGTGACGAGGGTGGAGGAGGTCCAGAGACCACCAACCCCAGCAGCAGTTTCGCTGCTAGCGATCTTGGGGGAGGTCAGGAGACCTGCTCTCACGGCAGCATTTTCGCTGCAGGAAGCACTGTGGCCAGAGCCCCACAAGAGGGAGCTGCAGACTACGAAGAAGGGGGGGGAGTCTGGAGACCTCCAACCTCAGCGTCCTTTCCGCTGCTGGAATTGCCCTGGCTGAAGGAGTCAGCCTGGGAGCGGTCAGCACGTCTGCTGACACGCTCACCGTTGGCAGCATTTCCATTGCCAGTGGTACAGTGAGATGAGAGACTCACCCCGCTCTCAGCACGTTTGCTGACAGCATTGCCAGTAGCACCCTGGTTACTAGCAACATTGCCTCCCATAAACCGCTTAAAATCCCTGTTCTTGGCCCGGAACTTTGAGTGAGACTTTTGGGATTTTAAGGGGGGAGGTGGCTATTGAGGTAATATGTGCTGCGCAGAAGGGGGGTATATGGGGCAATGTGTGTATTTGTGTTATATGTTGCGTGTGGTGTGTTAATGTTGGTGTATAGTCATTGGCACACAGAATATAAATGAGTCTGTGTAATGCAAGGAATTTAAAATATATTTGTATTTAGGCACGAGGATTGCACATCACTCCATGTGCAGATTTAAAAGTATATATTGTGTGGACACGGGACGGCACTAGTTTAATTCACCTTTCAGCGTGACAACGACCCAAAGCACACAGCCAAAGCTGCACTGGAGTGGCTAAGGAACAAAAATGTAAATGTCCTTGAATGGCCAAAAAATTTGTGGCATGACTTGAAGATTTCTGTCCACCAATGCTCCCCAATGAATTTGACAGAGCTTGAACAGTTTTGTAAAGAAAAAAAAAGGTCAAATATTGCCAAATCTAGGTGTGCAAAGTTGGTTGAGAATATAGAATTTTTTTCTCAATAAAAACATTTTTCCCCTTAACAGTGTGGCGTATGGTGTGTAGATAAGTGGAACAAATCCTCATTTAAATGCCTGAAACTCTGAGGCACTGACACAACAAAATGTGAAAAAAATTCAAGGGGGTGTAGACTTTCTATAGGCATATATATATATATATATATATATATATATATATATATATATATCTATATATATATATATATATATATATATATATATATATATATATACACAGCTCTGGAAAAAATTGAGAGACCACTGCAAAATTATCAGTTTCTCTGGTTTTACTATTTATAGGTATGTGTTTGGGTAAAATTAACATTTTTGTTTTATTCTATAAACTACTGACAACATTTCTCCCAAATTCCAAATAAAAATATTGTCATTTAGAGCATTTATTTGCAAAAAATGACAACTGGTCAAAATAACAAAAAAGATAGTGTTGTCAGACCTCGAATAATGCAAAGAAAATAAGTTCATATTCATTTTTAAACAACACAATACTAATGTTTTAACTTAGGAAGAGTTCAGAAATCAATATTTGGTGGAATAACCCTGATTTTCAAGTACAGCTTTCATGCGTCTTGGCATGCTCTCCACCAGTCTTTCACATTGATGTTAGGTGACTTTATGCCACTCCTGGTGCAAAAATTCAAGCAGCTCAGCTTTGTTTGATGGCTTGTGACCATCCATCTTCCTCTTGATCACATTCCAGAGGTTTTCAATGGGGTTCAGGTCTGGAAATTGGGCTGGCCATGACAGGGTCTTGATCTGGTGGTCCTCCATCCACACCTTGATTGACCTGGCTGTGTGGCATGGAGCATTGTCCTGCTGGAAAAACCAATCCTCAGAGTTGGGGAACATTGTCAGAGCAGAAGGAAGCAAGTTTTCTTCCAGGACAACCTTGTACTTGGCTTGATTCATGCCAAAGCTGCCCGATTCCAGCCTTGCTGAAGCACCCTCAGATCATCACCGATCCTCCACCACATTTCACAGTGGGTGCGTGACACTGTGGCTTGTAGGCCTCTCCAGGTCTCCGTCTAACCATTAGACGACCAGGTGTTGGGCAAAGCTGAAAATTGGACTCATCTGGGGGTGCTTCAGCAAGGCTGGAATCGGACAGATTTGTCTTTGTGAAGGACGCATGAATCAAGCCAAGTACAAGATTGTACTTGGCCAGTAATCGTTTATATCGGACTCTCTCTCGCACCCACCAGAGACCCGTACCTGCCAGCTTCACAGCAACAAACATAGGATGCAGCAATACAGGAACACCAGCACCATGGCAATCAAAACAGCAGCCGCTTCATGTTCTACATGTGAACCTTGTCATTATAGCAAAATAGCCTGATGAGAGACGTGGGTGGTCTCTGGTCCTTGTCGGGTCGAAGTGTCTGTTGTTTTCTCCTACGTCCGTTATGTCCTTTGTGTGCGTGGTTAGCGTTAGCAACATTGAATGGCGTTCAGTGCCTTCTTATAACAGTCTCTTAACAATGTTATGCTCACAGCGATGAAACCGAGAAAGTGTTTATTGCAGAGATATGTACATTTTGTCATATGCCTTCAACAAGTTTGCTAGTTTAATGATGCAGAAAATTATTATATGTTATTGTGAAATACAGCCAGTTCTGGTTATAAATCAACCTCTCGACCTGTGAGGGTGCTAAATAGCGAAATGAAAAGTATCTGAACGGGCTGGCCTGACAGTTCGTTTCGAGGCGGGAAGTCGGTCAGCCTGGATGGAAGCGAGACTCTGTTGCAGGAACTTATTGACCCGGAAGTTAAACGAGGTATCAGCTGCAAGCTATAAACGCAGCTGAAATCATTTACCAAGGGATATTGCAGGGTAACATAAAAGGGACCAGAGAAAAGGTAACCTTTTCCTTCGCTTGGGGTTTGCGCTTTAACCTGGAAGGACTGAGAGCTGCAGAGGAAAGCCGAGGACTATTCGTGAGTGTTTGTTTGTTTTGAGTGTTAGTAATTGTCTTGTTTATTGTATCACTAGACAGCTAAACACATTCTGGAGCTGTCGCTTTTGGGCCAGCACAAGCCGGAACTGCACTGCATGAACTTTCACCAAATAACCTCTTATAACCCACCAGGAGCACTACTACACTCACCAAGGGACGGGTGACCATGTTTTAGTATTGTGGGGCAGATAACGTTTATTGTTGCGGTCTGTAAACCTGTTTGTTTGGCTCCACGCATTACTCATTGTTGTGTATTGCCGAAGCGTTTTTCTTTTGTTGGTCACCAGACCCGGATTACAATTAAAACCACTTTCCTACCGGATTACAATTGTTTGTGATGCCTTTTGCACCGCATCACCTCTGCACCTGTACACAATCACTGGTCAAATTGCCACAGTTATTTGTTAATTTGTTTCTGTAATGTTTGCTTTTTTGTTCATAATTACTGGCTGTTATGTTACAGTTGTGTGTAAGTGGTACAGACAATATGCTCAGCTACTTTTTTACTCCGCTTGTATGTTGTAACTGGAAAAAGGTCCAGGGATGCTGAATTAATTGTAAGCTAAGTTACATAATTTAACTATTTTATTATGTTGAATTACAATTTCAACTTTTATTTAAAACATTGTGTGAACCTGCAGGTAGGCAAGCATATTCATTGCTTTCACAAAATAATTTGCTTTGTAAATGCATTATCTAAATGAATGTAATTAAACTACAGTACTTTTGTTCATATTCCATCTTCTACTTTTTTACAGTATGTATAGCATACATACATAAGAACAGGAAGGCATGTCAGAGACAAATAGAAAATTAATAAGTTATGGGACCTCTTTTAAGAGACCACCTGTGTAAAGAGGCCACTGTAAGACTGTCCCTTGAGTGGTCTCTTAATACAGGTTTGACTTACCTCACACACTCAAACACAAAATTCTACCAAATGTCTCATCCTTGGCCTTCATTATATTAATATAAAGAAAAAAAAACAATTCTTGACTTATTTACAAAAATAGTCAAACAAAATACTGCACACAGCTGTACCACAAACAACTACAGCTCTCGTTGTGCTTGTGCAGCTTTTTTTTTTTCTTAAGCACCCAAACAAAAAAAAAAACCTAGAAAAAACTACTATCCTTAAAATGGGATATCTTTTGGCAAATCGTATTTTTGACATCTGCCCCCCCCCCCCCCCTTCAACAGAAGGGGGGAGGGAAAGAAACAAATTTAACTTTAAGTTGATTTAAATCAATAAAATTTGGATTATGTTGATTATAAAGACATTCCTAAATATATTTACAAAATATAGCGATACAAGATACAGCTGTACCATTGGTCTATTAATTTTTTAACACCATTTGTTTGTGCATCTTTTGGCAAACAGTTAATAATTAATAACTGTCTTTCATTGTGTGACATCAGTAGCACGGTTCGGCAGTGGAAAAACCACCAAGGCTTCCCTTAACCGGACCCGCCTCAGCTCGGTGGAAAAGAGGCATCTGAGTCCAGCTGTGCTGAAGCAGGAGGGCTGGAGCTCAGACTCCGAATAATATGTGCAAGTTAGTTCTATTCAACTATAGAATGTTTTGTTCTGTGCATATTATTTTTACTCTTAAATTTATGCTATAAAAGCCTGTGTAATACAATTTTATATACATGTTTTCTACGGTTTAATTTGTGTAGGATCTTTATCGTTATAAGGTATAACTCCATTGTGACCAAACGTTATTTCAATTAGAATGTTGAATATGGGGTTTCACTAAATGAGACGTTTCTCAATGGCATAAAAAGTCTGTTTTTTTTTTTTAAATCATAAAGGTTGTGCATGCATTCTCTGCTTGAATTTAAAAATAAATAAACCTAGTAAATTATTTCTAAAATAAATGTTGATATTGATCATCGATGACTGACTGTGGAGAGAGAGTGACTACTTTCTAAGCTGCATGGAAATCCAGCCATTGCCGACAGCAGGCTGGCAGTGCAGCATCAGGCTGTCTATAAACTACCTCCAGGACACTGATATTAGAAACATATGTTTTCATGATGTACTGTTATGTGAAAGTTATTCAACTAGATGTCCTACAATAGCATTTTAATATGCAATTGATATATTTAAGGCATATTTATTTTATTAAACACTGTAGTGATCGCAACACCTCTACCAAGACTATTATTTTTTTATTATGTGCTACAAATAGATAACAACATTAATCTGAACAGATTTAAATATTTCATACCATTTTCAGCTGGTTTAACTTTAGCTGCCTCAAGCCCCTCTGCTTGTGTAAAACATTCTTCTATGGTTGGCAGCTCCTCCTCTGTAATAGATACAACTTCTATTGTTGCTATATCCGGCTCCACAACAGGTCCCTGTGAAGGTAAATGTTGCAGTTTACTTTAACAGGTCTTCATTTTTTGTTAATTGTTCACTTTAGGGTCCTTATTGAAATTGTGGCGCTGTATCCACCGTCACACTTTACATGGTGAACAATATAATTGCCTTGAATTTTCCCCAAACTTATGACAGGCCCTTAGCAAGAAATGGTGATACATGAACTCAGAATTAAAGCAACATCAACAAGAAGCACTCATAATGATTGAAACTCCATAAAATGGTAAGGGAAATATAAAAAGGAATTACAATGTGAAGCTACTTGCTCTTTAAAATACAAAATTATAGATTAGCTGTTACATCCTGGTAGCTTTGCTGTTGGTCACAAGTTCTGATTGCTGAACTACAGTGGCCCTGTAGTTCAAAATACAAATCAAAAAACACAAATACAAGAAGCCCACAAGACAACAGAAGTAATTTCACAGAATTCCATCACGATGAAGGCCACTCCTCCAAATACCCCAGCACAGTCTCAACCTGTTTCTGGAGAAGTTGGAGGTGTTTAGAAAATGCAAGTTGAGTCTGTTGTAACTTAATTGGCTGTGGTATTTCTGTCAATGTTATAATTGCTATCGCCACGGTAAGTAGCATGTTTACTTTAAATGAGTTTGTGTACAGTAATAGTGGTTAAAAGAAACTATTTGTTAAAGTTGACTTCTTTTTTTGCAGCTCAAAGTTTGGCTTAGATGTAAAGGAAATGCAAAGATTTCTTGGACTTGCTGGATGGTACCACAGGTTCGTATCTAATTTCTCCAAAATTGCTGAACCTTTGTGTGCGTTGAAGAAAGGAGTCAAATTGAACTGGACCCCTCCTTCCCATACAGCCTTTCAAGTTTTAAAGGATTGTTTGACTTTTCACAGTGTTGGTACAGCCAAATGTAGGTTTTAACTGCCTATGGTCTTGGTGTTTGTGACAGAGATCGAATGATTCTTGGTGTTAGATCTCCCTCCTGACCTGTGAGGGCACTATGTAAAAGGATCGGAGTACCCTTAACTAAATGGCATGACAATTTATTCCTTAGGTTAGGTGGAAATCGGTCATTTAGGAAGGGGGCTGAGCTACGGCACCCAAGTTCAATGACTCGGGAGATGGCGTGACATCCAAGGATTGGAGGAATGTTTAGTGTTTTAACCTACAAGGCGTCTGTGTTGCCGTTTTCTGAACCGTGAGTTTTGTCTTGTGCGGGTGTTAGTGTTTTGTTAACTGTTGTCTGTTTGTTAAATAGACTGCCAGTAGCACGATATGCAGCTGGAGCAAAAGCCAGCATAAACCCGGACATCACTTTCACCCCTGCATTTCACAGAGAGCTGTAATCGCCACTAGCACTTATACACTGTCACTAGCAACTGTGTTTGTGTTTTGTGTTTAGTGTTGATGTGTTAAACTGGACTTTTGGTTGTGGGCCAAACCCGTGGGATTTACAAATACTGAGTGCTACATGTTGCTGTATCACTTCATCATTATTATTTACAGGTGTTTGCCATAAGGTTCTAGACATTAGTAATTATATCAATAAACACCCTTGCACCTGGAAGTCTGTTTTGTATCTGCTCTGCACGCATTTGTAAGCACTCACCACTTTGCCACTGTATTATATTGGAGCAGCGTGTTTCACCTGTGTTGGAAAACATGAATTGAGAATTGATTAGCAGTTTGCTACGCATGTGGACTGGCAGAGCTATACTGGTGTTCTTTTCTGAAAAGAGACTAATATTGCAGATAGCAGACTGTTTGGTGCAAATTGCATGTACTGCTAACCATTGATAGAGACGTTGCGTCTACAAGCTCTTGCCCAACATTGACTGCAAGCTAACGAGATAACAATGCTGTGGACTAGAAGGGGACAGGCTCTAAAGACTTCAGAGAGATCGAAAGAGATAATGCCACTGGGATCAAAGGGGGTCCCAAGAAGATAACAAAAGGCACATGTATGGACCTTTTGTTTCCAGGAGTGTGAAGAGTGCACTTCAGAGGTTCAGAGGTTGTCACACTAGACTACACACACACACACACTCACACAATAAATTAAATTACCTTTGCAATTGGTTAAGTGTCAGAGAAAGGAGAGGTGGACCATCTATACAGAAGGGTATTTAGTGTCATGCAAATATTGTAATGATGAGTATTCTGTTTGTCCTGTACCTGGGACCAGACTCCCTGCATATTTCAATAAACCTAACAACTGATTGAAGAAAAGGACTCTGCACATTTTCTTGAATCTACTTAATCACCATCGTTTTTTTTAAGTTACTTCAGCCTGATTCAAAAGTAGTCCTGGCTTATGCCAGCCGAACCCTAACAACTTCTGAAAGGAATTATTCCACCGTGGAACGAGAATGTTTGGCTGTGGTGTGGGCCCTGGAAAGGTGGAGATATTACCTGGAGGGGAGATAAGTCACTGTCACTGATCATTCTTCTCTACTCTGGGTGCTAGGATTACATTAATTAAATTTTTCTGTGGAATATTGAAAGGAAAATTCAACTGTACCATGTTATTTTCAAGAGAGCATCTTGTTGAGAGTGTGAACTCAAAGTTCAGAGCAAAAGGAGTGTTTCGACCCATTTCCTTTGAGTTATGGTGCTATCTGGGGAGCTCAGATTGAAGACCTAGAGATCCAGAAAATGTGTACTGCCCTTTCTGATAATGATATAATTTCTGATATCTCTGATCATTTTGTGGTTGTTGAAGACAGTCTATTAGAAGACACTGTTAGGTGTATGTGCCATCGTCTGTACAATACAAAGTTATTGCATTATCTACCATGATAATCCACTTAGTGGTCATTAGTAGTGCATCCAAGATGTTTCTTATTGGCCAAACTTTTACACCAGAAACTAAGCGCCTTGCCAGGAAAATTCAGCAAACTGAAATTCATCGACCGTGGGATCTACTCGGAGTAGATTTGATGGGCCCTTTCCCTCATAATTCTAAAAGGCATACACAATTGCTTGTGATTTGTGGAATATTCATCACAATGGGTTGAATTATTTCCTTATGAAGGGCTACTGCAGAAGGTGTAAACCAAATCTAAAATCAATGAAATATTTACTTGATGTGGAACCCCTGAATATCTTCTCTCTGACCGAGGACCACCGTTTATTTCTCAAGTACTACAAGAGTTGTGTTTGAAATGGCTAGTGCAGAAATTGACCACCACTTACTATCCTCAAACCAATTTAACAGAGCATGTGAACCATACACTGAAACCTATGCTGGCGTCTTATATATCTGACCACCATAAGAAGTGGGATCAGTATCTTTGTGAATTCTGTTTTGCATTAATTCAGCAATGCAAAAAAACACTGGTTTTACACCAGCTGAAATACATTTAGGTCATACCCTTTAATGGCCATTGGAGAAAGATTTCCAACAATACATTAAGCTAGACATGCCTTGTTATAATGTACTTTCCAGGGTAAGCAAACTGCATGCATCCGTTCAGAAAAATGTAACCAAGGCTTGAAAGAAATTACAACAAGCATCTAGGAGAGGTTTGCTTCAATCTTAAAGATAGGGTTTGTAATCACCCTCAGTCTAAAGCTGCAGGCGCATTACACTGCTAAGCTTGCTCCACGATGGAAGGGACCCTATTGAATCATAAAACAATTGGGACCTGTAAATTACCAAGTAATAGTGGAGGAGACAGGAGAAGATTTGAGAAGTGTTCACATTGAAGCCTTGTTACCCTACTACAGCTGAACTTGAGGAGCAGGACAAAAGAAAAGATATGGAGCTTGTCATTGAAGATAGTGGCAGTGAAGAATTTCTGGGGTTTACAGATTGCAGAAAAGGCTCCTCCAAATTCCAACTTTTTCCATGGGATGGGGAGTGTGACAATCTGCAAATGTGCCCAGTATGTTCTGTCCCTTTAAAATTGTATATTGGCTTGCCTTCAAATGAGAAGAGGAGGTGTGCACAAAAGAGACGGGGGCGTGCATACAGGAGAGTGAGAAAGACGGAGACAGAACTTTTAAACTGTCATTGTGGTGTACATGGTGAGACATTTCGTTTTTTTTTGTTTGTTTTTAATCCATTCTGAATAGTGCAGTATTTCCATATTAGTAAATTGGATAAGCACCGGTGTTTTGGGAATAATATGGATTTTCTTGCCATGCTGGCGTTTGCTGGGGATGAGTTGCAAGCAGTAGCTGATCTGGAGAAAGCCGATGACTGAAAACTTCAAATGGGTTTGAAATAATGCTGTTATGTTTATATTCTCCCTATTTTGAAAATGAACTGGTTGCTAAACTTCCTAAATGCACTCTGGATTATATTCTCTTGACTTTGAGGTTAAATCGAGAAACTATGGTCTGTTTTGTTTTAAGCAAAAATAAGCTACTGCTGAGCAAAATAACAACCAGTTGGGAGAACATGTGCAGGGGATTCATTATTAATTTAGTGGATCACTCAAGACTGCTGTGTTTTATTAGCTACAATAACAATACGCTTTCTATATGTTTAATGTAACTCACTGCTATTTTATAATATGTTCTTCAACTGTGTGTTGTCTCTCTGTTAAGGCCACAATACACTATGCAATTTCCATGTTTTTTCAATTTTAGTCATGTGACAACGTCTAGCAGCTGACAGCAACAGGAAACATGGAGGATAAGATTTTGTGATCGACAGGCAAACTTGAGGAGATGGCAGAGTTGTATAGAGACAATCCTTGCCTCTACGATATCACTCTGCCAGACTACCACAATATATGGAAAAGCCAAGGTCCCCAGGTCATATCAGAAACACTTGGAACAACGGGTAAGGCCGAGTAAATTACATAAAAATACAAAATCAGTCAGGAATTTTTAGTCCAACAGTTTGCTTTATAAAAAAAAAAAAAAAAAAAAAAGCAGAAAATGATGACACATGGAAGTTCTTAAGTTATAGTTAATAATGTGACTCCACCTTGCTCACCTATATATATACAGACCTTCTCCCTGTCTTTTGTATTTGCTTTTCCTCACTCCTCCGCTGCCCACTTCCAATCACCCTCTATATAGTTGATGCGTTTGCACTAAATATTTTAAACCGTGCATGTAAAATAAATTGGACCTGACATGCCTGACAAGTGCTGACTAAATTGTCCAATAAGTCTTAAGAAATGTGCAGGTAAGTTATCCATGAGTTATAGAAAAACTAATTGTTGAGAAAGAATGTTGTTTTCTATGAAATAAGAATACATTTATACTTGCCTGTGGGGGGAAGGAAATGTAACTATATCTGCTAGTGCGTGGATAATTTGGTACAATAAATGTTAGTGCATTATCAGCTTTCTTCTTCCATTTTCTTTTGCAGGGTCAATAAGTTGCTCTAATTATGTAGTTGGTTGCATTTATATTATATATACAAAAGGTATTGCTGTACAGTACACAGCAGAAAAAAAGAACAAACCACAAAACATTTGTACAGCATGTCACACATACAACTGCTAGTCAGACCATATAAATAACAGTATACACAATCCAAAAAGCAATTTTAAAGTTACATTAAAGCCCATTAAGATAAGAAAGCCATTTTATAGAAGTGCATTTTTAGTCATGACTTGAAAACTGTAACAGTTTCAGCTTCCCTGACAAACGAAGGCAGAGTATTCCATAATTTTGGAGCTCTACAAGAAAAGGCCCTACCTCCCGTGTTGCTTTTGTTGACCATGGGAAAAACCATCAGCCCCACATCCTGTGATCTCAGAGTGCAGTTTGGAAGATACGGGGTCAGTAACTCCTGCAAATAACTAGGTGCTAATCCATTCAGGGCCTTGTAAGTTAACAGCAAAAATTTTAAATCTATTCTATACTGCAGAGGGAGCCAGTGTAAAGAAGCCAAAACAGGGGTAATATGTTCACTTTTCTTGGTTTTAGTCAGAATTCTAGTGGTGGTATTCTGAACAAGCTGCAAGCGGGATAACACACGTTTTGGGACACCAAAAAAGTACATTACAGTAATCAATTCTAGATCCCACATTTCCTTTTAGTTCTGTGATCCCACTAGCATAACCTCTGTTTTATCTGAATTCAACATTAGAAAATTCTGTGACATCCAATGCGTGATGTATGTAAGGCAAGTAGCTAATAACACCCAGGCAGAAGAAATTCCTGGCTTTAGGGACAAATATAGCTGGGTGTCAACTGCATAGCATAGAAGTTCACTCCGTGTCTATGGATAATGTAATTTAACGGTAGCATATATAACAAAAAACAACAAAGGACCTAGAATGGAGCCTTGTGGAACACCACAGGCAACTTCCAATAATGCCGATTTTACCACCCCAGTAGAGACGAACTGAAATCAGAAAGAGATGATTTGAACCAGGATAGGACAAGGCTTTCAAGATAATTCAATAGGATGGAATGGTCTACAGTATCAAAGGCAGTACTTCACTCTAGTTGTGATTTTTCCCTGGGGCAAAAGAGGGTGTAGTAGGTGTAACTTGATTAACTTGGGTTTACTACTATGTCCTAGTGACAGTCTTGGTGAAAATTAATGTTAATTGTGGTAGTTTAAATATTTACGTGGCACCCCAGATTGCCAATCATTACACTATGGCTAAGTTTCATTCCAGTGCTCATTCTACTCCCAACTGTTATTAGCCTGCTTTGTTAAACTTGTTTTAGCACCTTATTCTTTCAAATATGATCTCTAAATGTTAATGGCTGCAGAGATGTACAAAAAAGATTACTACTGTTTGAATGTGTTGAACAAAAGCAGGCTAGTGTTATTTATACAAGAAACATATACATCTGCAAGGAATCAAACTCACTGGTTAAGAGAATTGAAGGGGAGCATGTTTTTAAGCCAAGGTTATAATGTTAGTGCTGAGGTTGCTGTTTTATTCTCTCCAGGGCTGGGAGCTCAGTTAAGTTTTATACAAGAAAGAGTACAGGGTCGTCTTTTAAGGCAAAAATAGGGAATGGTCTTTTTACTTTTTTTAAACATATATGATTGTGATTTAGGAAGTGAACGTAATTCCTTTATCTAATTTTGACCGTGAAAGTGTAATTTTACTGCTGGTGATTTTAACTGTACTGTGGACCATGTGCAGTAGAAATCATGAACCTCATCCTCAAGCCTTTATTCTGTTTTTGCAGAGCAGTAGTTGCCTGAAGAGCAGCCACTGTTTTCTCCTCTAGCAATGTCTCACTCGGTCTAGGAGGGGAGTAAAGAGACAGGAAAGCTGCTGTCTTTTAAGAATTTTAAAAACGTATGTTTACAGACTAAAGAAGAAACAGCTGTACAGTATGTGCGAAGGTGTGCTTACTCAGTCAGCTCAAATATCTGGCTGACAATAGCTTGAGAGCACAACTGTCTGTCTCTGAGTCCATCTCCCCTGCTTGGAGAATGCTATACAAACCACCCATTCCAAAACGCTCTGGTGACCTGCTGTGGAGGATTCTAAAATCACACAAGTCAAAGAGGGGGAGGGGGAGAGTGCTCACAGTGAGTTGTGTATTTTATTTGTTGAGGTTATTGTGTAGGCGCACACAGACTAGACAGTGGAATGGGGGGGGCACAGGTCAAATAGCGCAGGGCTGGTTGTGCTGTTGGAATCCAGTCTGGGAGCTGATATTTGAAACTTTACAGAGATAATTAAAGGACGGCTTTTAAGAGTTAAGGCCAAGAGAGGTGACTTAATATATGATTTTCTATATATATTTATTCTCCCAATATAGGGAAATTTTATTTCTGAATATTTTGAATGAAACTCTTAACAGTTGATGATGAAAACATTTTAAAGTGGGAGGTGATTTTAACTGCTCAGTAGATATTAATATCTTAATAATATCTTTCTTATAATTAAGAAAGACAGAAATAGCATAGAACCTCATCTGCCATCCATAAGAGATTTGGCTGAAAGCTTTAATTCCAATGGTCACACAATATGTCATGTGACAAATGCGTAAGGAAGGCAGCACCTGTGTTGAAAACTGGAAGTGGGCCGCAAAGAAAGCCGTGGATAGTGCTAAGGCTGCCCTTCGTATCAGTGATATTATGGGCAAGTTCAGTATGGAAGAGGGTGTCTTAGCCTCATTAAGCTCTTCCTACATGGCACAAGGCAACCCCAGCTCAACAGAGGAAGATATGTAGTCAAAGAGGTGCAAAAGCAGGAGGAGAGGATGAGGTGTGTAAAGGCAGTTTCCCAGGCCAAGCAGGGAGAATGGATGAGATGGGACAGTGGAACAATGCAAAATTGACCGGCAAGACCTATGGACAATGGAACAGAGCAGGATCTGTTTCCTCATCAGATGTTCATATGATGTTCTTCCATCACCACAGAACCTAAACCGCTAGGTGGATGAAGATCCCTCATGTTCTTTGTGTTCATCACCTGCAACATTATAGCACATTTTGACAGGAAGTAAGGTGGGTCTTAGCCAAGGACAGTTTACTTGGCTCCATGACCAGGTGCTGCGATGTTTGGCCTTAGCATTGGAAGACAAGCGTAACCTGACCAATAAGTTGCCACCAGTTCCATCAAAGCATTGCACACAAAAGACAATATTCCTCCATCCAGAAGAGCAACCACCAAGAAAAGGTGTTAAAACCAAGCCTCGAACCCAGGACAACTGGAAGCTGCTAGAGACTGGAAAATGCTGGATGGAAGGTGCCCACTTGGAGACCCCAGAGATGTACCCTACTTGGCTCAATCCAGATGGTTGTTATGCTGATGCTCTGGGGAGACCGCACTGTGGTTGATCCCTGGAGCCAGCATCGCAGCTATAGTGTGTGCTGATGTGCTCGGGAGGCAAAATAAGCTGATCCCTGCAGCCAGCATTACACTAAAGCCATCAACACCAGGCAGAAGGATATCCTCATCATAGATGGATGGAGATGCAGATGGATCACATTAGTTTACTGTAAAGCTACATTTTAGCTACATCTTAGTTGGTGCACATCAGCATGAAGTTTTAACATCTACTCTCATGTAATGGAAATCATAACCCAACATATAGTCAGAGCAAGATTAGGTAGGCTGTACACAGTAAGACAATGTCTGAATACATTTACAACAGCAAGAATAATACCAAACAACCTGTCTGACCATCACTGCATACTGATCACTGCTATAATAACTAAAGAAACACACAGTTTACCACATTATTGCAGGACCTCCAGTTTATACAACAATTCAAAGATTTTTGGCTGAACTGGAGAGAACAAAAAAGTCTGTACACAAACCTGAGGCAGTGGTGGGATATTGTAAAGACACAAATGAGGCTATTTTATTTTGCCAGCAGTACCCCTTAGATGTGAGAGAACTCAAGGAAATTCTTCAGCTTGAGAGTCAACTTAAAAATGATCAGAGCTCAGTGGCATAGGAGACCCTGAAGCAGTGAAGACAAACCTTGGGTAAATTGTTAGAGGAGAAGGTGCAGGGGGCACAAGTACACTCCCAGTTTTATCAAGCTGAAGAACATGGACACCCCCATGAGCTGCTTCTTTGGACTGGAGGAGAAGTAAGTGAGCAGGAAGTGGCTGGGCTGTGTCATGCTGACCAGTGGCACAGAGTTACTTACCCAGAGGAGATCAGCGAGGCGGTGGTACAATTTTACACTGAACTGTATTCGAGAGAGCTGTGTGACCAGACAGAAAATTAACACATTGGTGCAGGGACTGCCAGCCTGAGCCTGGAGGAGCAGGAGAGCCTGAAAACACAGCTGCCACTCCAGCAGCTGACCACTGCCTCCATGCAGCTGGCCAGCAGGAAGGCCCCAGGGATCGACGGACTGCGAGCTGAATTCGACCAACACTTCTGGAGGAAGCTGGGGCCAGAACGGCTGCTGGTGCTGCAGGAAAGCCAGGGAGCTGCCACTCAGCTACCGCAGGGCCATCATAACTGTACTGCCCAAGAAGGGAGACCTGTGCCAATTTACGAACTGGAGCCTAGTCTCATTGCTATGTGCTGACCTAAAAATAGTATAAAGAAGTCTGGCAAATAAACTAAAAGACTGTTTGAGATATTATTCACCCTGATCACTGCCCTAGAGTCAATATTCCTATATTAACAGCAATTCTAGCTGCTCAGAGGAGCCCAGGGATGTTTTTTTTCCTCAGGAGACAAGCCTCCGTTAAAACTCCTGACGTGACCTGAGAATAGGTTTTAATTGGAGGAGCTCGGAGGGTTTTTTTTCCCTCAGGGGCAAGCCTCCATTATAAATGCCTATCTGCTTTTACCCACGGTACTAGCAACAGACACAGTATGATCCCTGGTTTTAATTGGAGGAGATACTCACACCCTCCTGCCCCCTGCTGAAGCACTGCTATACTGAGTATATGTGATTATGAGTGAAGTGTTGAATAATGTAAATTGCATCATTTGGTTTTGCATCATTTTTCTGAAGGAGCTTTAAAAAAGGTTACCAGAAAAAAAAAAATCCATCATAACAGTAGGACATTTTTTAAAACACAATATATTTTATCATCTTATTAACCCTTGGGGCTTGTGTTTCATTATACAACAGACACTGGAAACCGAAGCAAAGTTTACTCCTTTACAGCACTGCAGTTGTGCACTTGTATTATCAGTGGTACATAACTGAAGGAACTTAACCCTTTGCTTACTAGTGCACTTGTAACTGAACTATAGAATTTAACTAAATACACTACAGTCCTCCCCACTTAGCTGTAATGTCCATGTCTGAACAGAGTGACTACTAGAAATTAAATTCTAAACCTACAAATTTAGTCTCTATGGTGCTGTGCACACTCTTGTGGAATATATTTGCCCCCTGTCAGTTTAAGGGATGGTAAGAACGATAGCAGTAGGGGGATCCTCAGGGTGAACCGCTGTTGAGTATCAGGTGCACTTTGCATCTCACTGGTTGATGGAAAGTTGACTTCTTCCTCATCAGATTGAGTTGCGGGCTCTTTAGGAACAGCTGAAGTGTCATCAGGGATAACTTTTGATTCTGCATTGCAAAGTTGATCAACATGATGATGCCATACCATATCAGGTTGTATCTTGACGGCATACATCAATGGTCCCAGTTCCTGGAATCCATTTTATATTATTCGTATAGTTCCGTCCTGAGACTGCTTGTCCTTCCTGGAATTCTGAGATGGGCTGTGTTATGGCATTTCCCATTATCACTGTCGATAATTTGTCATCTAAGATCAGGCTTTAAAAGGTCCAAGCGGGATTTGCTGGGGTCTGGTTTGTGGTTGAATGTACAGAGTTCCGGTATGCTAATAAGTTGGAAAGCTTGTACTATATGGACATTGCTTGTAGAGCTTGCTTCAGTTTTTAAATGAAGCGTTCTGCCAATCCATTTGTAGTGGGATGGTATGCAGGGTTCAACATTAGCCATGGCCCATTGGCCCAGGGCCGGTAGAGATCGCAGTTGGTCTGTAGTTATGTAGCACCACATGCCCGACTGGGTCTCTTACATATTAAGTTGTATAATATATACAGTATAGTGCGCATGGCTTCCATTTCATGAATCTGAAAAAATCATCCAAAAAGCTGAAACTACAAATTGCCCTGGTTTGACAATTTAAAACATAATTACCCCCCGATAACTGCATAATTTAACTAATCCGAACTTTCCCATTACAAAGTGCTGTTAGAATCGTTCCCTTGGCATGGCAAATCTTTTACAATTCAAGTTTTCGACAACCAAGCAACCAACGGCGCCAGTAAACCAAAAGGAAAGAGCCAAAATCAATAATACTACACAATAAGTATATTTTATGTGTTTCCATTGTTAAGAATCTTTTAATTCCCCCCCCCCCCCTCATTATAGGTTAATTCCATACATGTATGGTGACCTAAACGAACCACCTGTTGAGAATCAAAAGGGCACGTTATATTTCAGTGTTGGCTGACTCTTCAACTGACAGCAGTATTAAGGATTTGGAACTTATCTACAGTATGTTTGCCTACTAGAAGATGTGAAGCATATGTACTTGACAGTGCAGAAGCTAGAAAACGATCGTGCTGATGTGAATTTGGCAGCAATTGCTACAGGTGAGACCAAATTTGTATAATTTTTGCCTCTATTTTTTTTTTTCCTTCTAGCCAGTTCTATGAAATGATGTCTCTGGTAACTGCAGTACTAATGTTTGTAAATTTTTAGACATTTAAATAGCTTGAAAGCTGTATACAGCTAATTTACATGTAATTTTGTTATTTCCAGGTTTAATGAAAGCTGGTGTAGTACAGAGGAAGGAAAAACCTGTGGTTTTGGATCTCTGATGGTTGGGAAGAAAAACGATGTTTCGGCTCTCTTAAAATTAGATGTAAATGTTTGATATCCATTGCCTTGCCCATAAACTTGAACTTGGTGCCTTGGAAGCCATCAAAGAGGCTACTCAAATGAATCAAATATGAGATATTTTAATTGGCATTTACAAACAATACCACTTTTCAGCCAAGGTGTGGAGAGAGCTTAAGCCAGTTGCTGAAGCAATGGAGGAAAATCCAGAAACCTGTTAATCTTGTGGAAAAATGGCTGCCTCATCTTCAACATGCACTTACAGCACTTACACGAGATTATTCTCCAGTCCTGGCACATTTGGAGCACACAGTTGAAGCAAATGCAAACTCTCCAGAAATGATTGGAAGGGCATGGTTAGTCAGTCGTGTTCTAAAGAATTATGGGTATCTTCCTCATGCTAGACATACTGGAGCAGCTGTCACGTCTTAGCTTAAAGTTTCAGGGGGATTCCACAACTTTGAGTGATGCCATTCATGCACAGGAAACTTCATACCTTTACCTGACAGCTATGTACCAACAACCTGGATCCTACCTCCAGAAATTTCTTGAGGCGTCTCATGGCAGATCATACCAGGATATGCAGCTATTAGACTATGGCCAAGATGCCCACAGTGCATTTAAGGATACCCAAAATACTGTTCTTGACAGTATTGCCGAGCATCTAAAACAACATTTTGACAACATGGAGACGAGAGAGATCCTTGTGGCTGACACAAGGATATGGCCTCAAAATCGTCAAGAGTTGTCAGTCTTTGGTATTAAGAAGATTGCAACACTTTGTAATCACCTTGAGCCAATTCTTCACAAAAATGGATGCAACCTTCATTTATCATAGCACCAGGAATGGATGGATCTTAAAATTGTCATCCACCATCAAGGGCAAAGACATCAAACAGAATTATGGGCAAGCTTTTTGAAGAGGATAGCCTTCACCAAAGCTTTCAGAACATCTTGTACCTTTTGGAGATTGTTTTTGTTCTTCCCATGGCTACAGCCTGTGGGAGGGGGTTTTCCCACTCTCAAGAGAGTTAAAAGTGATTGGCGCTCAAACATTAACACTGAAATGTTGAATATGCTGCTTTTCATGTGCATTGAGGGGCCAGACACAAAAGATTAATTCTCAAACTGAACGCAGTTGGGATTCAAGGAAACGCATGTACATGGATTAGGGAGTGGTTAACATGTAGAAAACAGAAAGTACTGATTAGAGGAAAAACCTCAGAATGGAGTGTGGTAACCAGCGGTGTACCACAGGGATCAGTATTAGGTCCTCTGCTATTCCTAATCTACATTAATGATTTAGATTCTGGTATAGTAAGCAAACTTGTTAAATTTGCAGACGACACAAAAGTAGGAGGAGTGGCAAACACTGTTGCAGCAGCAAAGGTCATTCAAAATGATCTAGACAAGATTCAGAACTGGGCAGACACATGGCAAATGACATTTAATAGAGAAAAGTGTAAGGTACTGCACGCAGGAAATAAAAATGTACATTATAAATATCATATGGGAGATATTGAAATTGGAGAAGGAATCTATGAAAAAGACCTAGGAGTTTTTGTTGACTCAGAAATGTCTTCATCTAGGCAATGTGGGGAAGCTATAAAAAAGGCTAACAAGATGCTCGGATACATTGTGAAAAGTGTTGAATTTAAATCAAGGGAAGTAATGTTAAAACTGTACAATGCACTTGTAAGACCTCATCTTGAATATTGTGTGCAGTTCTGGTCACCTCGCTATAAAAAAGATATTGCTGCCCTAGAAAGAGTGCAAAGAAGAGCGACCAGAATTATTCCGGGCTTAAAAGGCATGTCATATGCAGACAGGCTAAAAGAATTGAATCTGTTCAGTCTTGAACAAAGAAGACTACGTGGCGACCTAATTCAAGCATTCAAAATTCTAAAAGGTATTGACAGTGTCGACCCAAGGGACTTTTTCAGCCTGAAAAAAGAAACAAGGACCAGGGGTCACAAATGGAGTTTAGAAAAAGGGGCATTCAGAACAGAAAATAGGAGACACTTTTTTACACAGAGAATTGTGAGGGTCTGGAATCAACTCCCCAGTAATGTTGTTGAAACTGACACCCTGGGATCCTTCAAGAAGCTGCTTGATGAGATTTTGGGATCAATAAGCTACTAACAACCAAACGAGCAAGATGGGCCGAATGGCCTCCTCTCGTTTGTAAACTTTCTTATGTTCTTATGTTCAGACTATACTGATTACACTACTGCACATGCAATGGAGAGGTGGTGGGCAGGAAGTCAAAGGGCTAGAAGGCCAAATATCTAGTTTAATTTAATACTGTAAGTTGCATTTGAAAATCTACTGAGTGGCACTAATTTTAGCAAGCAGCTGTTTGTATTTGGTTTTAAGAATGAAATTTTTCATGAAATTTTAAATTGGTGTCTAAGCAAAAAAAGACAGTGGGTCTAAACAAATGTATAGTTTTTACTTTGTATGCTTACTAAAACTATTTTTTGTAATTTTTTTCATACCTTAATATGGAAAAGTAAAAAAGGTATCAGATCTATTTATTTTTGTGAAGAAAAATACATTTCTTCAGTTAATGTAATAATTTGTAGTGTGCCTTCTGTTATTTAAACTTTTTGCCTACAGTTTTCTGTGTTTTGCATGGATTTTTCATCTGTTTTAATCACTTGACTACATCCACGTTTTCTTAAAACTAAAGGGATATAGATGTAAACACAAGCCTGAGGGAAGCATAGCAAGACAAATAGAAATATGTGCAAGATACCAACAAAAACAATTAAAATATATTGGGCCAGACAAAATTGTATTCGGGTCAGTAAAAACACTAGCTCAGTGGCCAGTAGTTAAAAATCTAAACATAGAGCTCTGGTATGGCGAAGATGTCAGATGCTTGATTATATTTTTCTTAATTATATCTTGGAATTCTTCCAAAACAAATTGCGGACTGTTGTCACTCACAATCTGATCAGGAATACCAGTTTGAGCAAACAGTTCTTGTAGGACGTCAAATGGTTTTGCTAGCTGATGATGCCGGCATATTGAAAACTTCTGGCCACTTTGAATAACCATCGACTACCACTAGAAATGTTGTAGTCTTTGTCAGCACCCCCGTTTGTTTAGGGAGTGTTGAATTGAATTTTTGTCCGCCTGCCATTGGACAGCCGGTGCACCTGACTGCCACTGGGTGGGTGGTGTAGTCCCCCTACTGGTACTAAATAGGACTAGAAATGTGCTACCTTGAAATGGTCCTGCAAAGTCTATGTGAATACACTGCCAGCCCCAAACTGAATCTCCCATGCTGGGTTGTAGTGTGTTAGGACTTGTTCAGAAGTTAATGCCTTTTTTTGCTTGGAATACTCCTTGACACTATTTAGTACATTGACACTCTTTTTATAGCAGCTGGATACAGTGTTGTTGACAGTTTATGCAAAAACCTGTGATAGTAATAGACAAGTCCAATAAATGACCTAAGCTGAGATAGATTTGTTGGCTGTGGTACATTTAACACTGCGTCTTTAAATAACTCACATTTACTGTGGTTAGCTCTCAGGTCAAATTCTTTCAGTTTCTGGAACACTGTTTGAAGGTTTTAGATGTTAATCAGTTGCTCCTGTTACAATTATATCATCCAGGCAGCATCTGCATTCAGGAATGCTCTGCAGTATTTGGTCTATAGCACGCTGCCATAAGGCTGGGGCCACGTCAAAGACCAAATGATTGTACTGTAGAAGCCCTTTTTGTCTGTTGATGGTGAGGAATTTTTTTTTTTTTCTTTCACTTCCATCTGGAGGTATGCTTGGGCTAAGTCTAGCTTGCTGAATTGTTTTCCTTCTGACAGTGACAGAAAAATGTCTTCAATGCCTTAAAGTCTCCACAGATTCTGACTGTGCCATTTTTCTTCACAGCTGGTGCAACTGGAGTTGCCCATTCACTCCAATTGACTTCTGTCAGAATTTCCATTTCTTCCAGGCCTTCAGATTCTTTGTCCACTTTCCCTCGGATGGCATATGGTATTTCCAGTTACTTGTGCTGGGCTAGGCTGCAGAGTTTTAATTGAGTGCCAGTGACTAATTTTGCTTAGCCATTCACGGCTAAACAATAGTGGTCCTCCTTTTTCAATGACCGAGGTCCAATCTGCTTTTCTGATCTTCATACTGAACAAGCACTTTTGACAGGCTGACTGGTGCAATCTTCTCTCCTGTATACCTTTTTAGTAGAATGGAGATTTTCTGGAGTTTGAGTCCCTTAAAACATTTGTTAAACTCCTCCTTAGAAACAACAGACACAGCAGAACCTGTGCCATATTTCATTTTAAGTGGTCGCCCTTCTATGGATGGCGTAAACTAGATGCCTTTTCTATCAGTAAGCAAGCAACATTAAGGCAGCCAATCATCATATCACCCAACTCACCATCACTATAATCTGTGTGTTCCTGGATTGCATGTAGCCATTAACTCTGTTTCCCCTTTGGCAAGTTATTGGAGTTACTGGAGTATGTCCTGTTTTTCCACAGCAATAGCAATTGCTAAAACACTGCTGGCTTGAATTTACCTTTAGGATAAACGTGCAATTTATGTGCTGCTACTTCTGTGCAGTGTAGCTAGAGGCTCAAAAGTGTCGCATGCTGCAGTTTCCATTGAAACAGCAATTTCAACTGCCCTTTAGATCAGCTTGTTTGAGGATGCTTTGGAATTGCTTCTTTCCTGATGCCACACACCAAGTGATAGCTCAAAGAATATGCTAACACATCACCAAACCGACAGCCCTCAGACAGTTTCTTTAATTTTGCAACATGTGTTGCTATGGACTCTCCATTCTGTTGGTTTCTTTTATGGAATCTATGCTAAAGTTTTGCAATTGCCAGTGGTTTAGGTGCAAAATTATCACCTAGAATGCCTACCAATTCTGTATAAGTTTTTTGTAACTGTGAGGCTGCGTAGCAAACTGTAAGTCTTGCCTCCCATCAAACTGAATAGCACCGGCACTTTATTTTCATTTTTAATGTAATTTACTGCAAAATACTGCTCTAGCATTTCTGTGTATGACGGACAATCTTCCACTGCACTATGAAATGTGTTTTTTTCAAATGTGACTTGATTTCATCCATTTCCTTTACTGTGCTAAAAAATGAACGAAGCACCTTTTCTGACTTAGAAGTCACCAGCCACCACTGGTACAGAACAGTATAATTATTTTGTTGGTCACTTATTTAAGTTTAGCAAATTAAGTTGCTAGGATGTGCTTGATTTTTGACTGTCCTGCCTTAACAACTTTGTTGAGAAAATATTTATGCAAAGTTTGTTAGTGGCGTGGTCTTGAAATGTCAATGCTATATTAATGTTGTATACAGTGCATTTTTAAAACATACGTTGCCAGTGTGCAACAGGGCTACTGGGGTAAACCCTATTTAGTCTGCACTTGTAGATCTCTGGATCTATCCCTCCTACTACATGCTGGATTTGCCTGACCTACACACCACATCACTGGATCCACAGCTATGCACTATCCTTGCACCACTTAATATGTCATCGTAGATATAACTTGCTGTAATCCTAACATGTTGCATCCTATTTCATATTGTATTTTAGTAGTTTTATTTGCACTTAATGTAAATTATACTGTATTTAAATATGAATCTTGTATTGTAACCTTGTACTGCCCTGTAACACCTGTAAGTCACCTTGGAAAAGGTATCTGCCAAATAAATACATAATAATATCAAAAGTGTTGACAGATAGGTGTAGGACTCAAGTCACATTTTTCATGACTTGGGCTGGGACTTGAGTCACAGTTGCAAAAGACTTGGACTCCACCTTTTGGAACTCTGATATTTGGGCTCCATGACTCTGAGACATTAATGAGTCTTTTTTTAAAATTTTCTATTACACAAATCACATTACAGTTACTAGTAAAATGTGCACAATACAAACCTACCCAACAAAACATTATCAACCTAGAAATCTGTTTTGTGCGAACTTTGTGTTTTTGTTCCATTATAAACCTACACAAAGTGGAAATACCAGGGGCGCCCGGTTTGTTCGCTTGCTCGCTACCCTCAGTCTCCTATTAATGAATTGCACTTCCCTTCTGGGTGCCCGTAACAGGACGAGCATCCCTGTACAGTATTTATTTTTAGAACGGGGTGTCCCCCTCCGCCCCTGTGTTATTTTGTATTTGTTTATTGTATTGTGTTTTTTTTGTTTGTGTGTATATATATATATATATATATATATATATATATATATATATAATATATATATATATATATATATATATATGATGGCTGAACGTTGTGTGTTTGGTTATTGTTTTGATGGCATAGCTGTGCGTTTTGTTTTTATTTTGTTCTGGCAGAGACGAGATTGGCAGCCCTTCCTCTGCCAGTTGCTAATTTAAAACCTTGTGCAGAAGGTGGCAATCTCCCGAATTAAGTGATTAATTTGTTGCTAATCGGGAGATGGTCACCTGTATAAAAAGCCTGCCGCTTTCCATGTTCAGGGTGGGAGTACGGAGGAGAGTACAAGAGTGAGCGAGGAGTGAGAGCAAGAGAGGAGCGAGAGGAGATATTTAAAACTAAGTTAAAGGAACCGTGAAGGCTACTTCCTAGCCGGACCTTTAGTGTTTTGTATTCATGATTATTTTGTTTAAATCTTTTTATTTATTTTTGTTGTTCTGCCTGTCTGTGTTTGTTCCGCCTTCTAGCCTGACATCACCGCAATGCCATTTCCTGCCACATGTGTTGTCCAGTGTGGGATCACCAGCGCCTCCTGGACTCAGGCCAGAAGAGGTACTGCAGAAGGGTACTGCAGTTTTCATTTTTTTATTATAATTTGAGTGAGGAAGAGAAGGATGGGAGGAAGAGGAGAGAAAAGGAGGAGCTGGAGGAAGCAGCAGCAACAGCCACAGCAAGTCTGCCTGACATGCTTGAGAGGGGAGGAGTGGTGTTTTAAATTTGGCGAGGATGGCCACGTATCACCTGACTGCTACCACTCTCTACCTCAGGAAGAGGAGGAGGAGGTTGGCTGGGAAGCCCTCCTCCACAGCATGGGAGTGCATTACTGCTGCTGCATCTGTGGGGAGTGGGGGCATTTTTCCAGCGAACTGCCCCTTCCCACCAGAGAAAAGTCTGCTGTGCCCACCCCCACTATAGCCCAAGAGGGAGGAGCCCAAACGTCCTGCGCATGAGTGGGAGGAGCCCGAACGTCCGAGCCCGAGTCGGTGCGTCCACATCCCAGGTACCCACCAGCAGAGGGATAATACCTGCTGGTTCCACCTCCACCGCCGTGGGAGGACTGCACGCCGCTCCCACCTCCACCAGCAGAGGGAGAATACCTGCTAGTTCAACCAAGCATCATTATTTGGGGATCTGGCAGGTTTCTTTTAGATTTTAATCTAGTGAGAAGGAGGCGCGTGTCACTATTTTTGAGTTTGGTCCATTTTATTTGTATCACATTTGTGTGCTATTTAACTTATTTTTTGTACACATTTTATTTTGTTTGTATTATTATTATTATTATTATTATTATTATTATTATTATTATTATTATTATTATTATTATTATTAACGTAATAATTACTGCACAGCATTGCCGGCGGTTTAAAGCAGTGCAATCTTCTCAATAATGCTATTATCATACTGAATAAATCAGGACTTTTGGTATATGATCGTATTTAATAAATAAACCGTGTTTGTTTTTACAACATGACCTTGCCTCAGTTGCTGTTATTTTTAACCAACATAACTTTTGGTCACACGTCATTAACTACATAATTTTGTTTTGTAAGTATTTAAAACTTTTGTAAAAAATTTTCATTGTTTTCTGTAGTAATAAACCCCTAGCCGTCCAAAATCAAAAATCTAACATTTAGATAGCCTCTTTACTCCGCCGCACAGGTAGATAGAAAACTCAACACCAGGTCAAATTAAACATAGTGATAAAATTGAATCAAAAAACATGGTAATACAACAAAAATAACATAAAATAAACATGTTAAAAAAGATCACGAAATAATATCAAATAATAATCATATTACCGTAAAGAACGCCTGGTCAAAATTAAAATAATCACGTTAGACTAAAATAATTATATGCATATTGAGACTACGTAAAGTCTGAAAGGCAAAAATATACTAAGCATTAAATTATTTTTAAATTTGGCACAAACAATAAATGAGTTGGACTTGAACGACTAGTCAACGACGAAAATAAAAATTGGTTGTATTGATAAACTCAGGTGTGCTTTTATTCAGGTGTGGGGGAGGGGGTTATAAATAGAGAGATACTCCCACCCCCAAGTTCATATTGTCATCAGAACAGTTTTCTCAGGTAAAACATTCAATAAAGCATATAGTTCCACAGCTAGCTCATAGTATAAGCACCGTGGTATATCATAAAACAGGATCTGCGATGGAAATTGCTACTTTCGACTGGTAGTCGCAGGTTTCTATTGAAAATTTTTATGAAGTTTTATGAAACTTTCTATTGAAATTTTTATAAAGTTTTATGAAACACAAACTGCAACCTGCGAGGGGTCTGTGACAGCAATTCTTCACAAATCGCTTTTATGAAATGGGCCCCAGGCTGTTATTAGCTTATAAATGTCTGGATGGAACGCAGCCGGTTAGCAAACACGGTGATCACGTGCCAAGGCAACGGCTATAAATATGAGCAGCATGGCTTCTAGTCTGCATAGTGTGTTACTTTGCAGAAAGACAGAAAATGTTTAAGCTGTTTAAATATTAAAATAAAATTCACAAATGTAATTATCTTGGTCTAACTTCATCTGACATTAAAATGAATGTTCTCTTTCTGACTGCCAATCACTGAGCATATATAAAGCTGCCCTATCAAGTCCCTCCCACCTCCTGCTGAAGAGAGTCATCCTCACAGTAGCATATCGCTATTTTCTCTCTCACTCCACTGAGACAGGTCACAGATTGCCTCGTGCTTTCTTTGTTTTGGAAATTGGCTGATTTGGTTTTATTATTCTCGCATCAGTAGTCGCTACTGATTAGAACTGGTTTTGACCCCTCTACAACCTCTTTTTTTCACTACCTTGTGTAGTTAATTACTGTTGAAAGAGCTATTGTGGTGCTGTAGGGTGACCCTGCGGGCTCACGGCACCATCCTCTACGCTGATTTACTTGGCCTCAGCTACCTTCCAGCTCGGGCCTACGTGCCCCTCTCAAGCCTCGGGCATTCCTAGTGCGGCCGCACTTCCTATCGACGCCGATTGATTCAGCTACATCAGCACGGCATGGCCCGCGCTGTACTCGGCGCCAATTTAACTCTGCACTGGCTTGAGCACTCTTCTGGACGCCAACCCAGACGCCGTTTGATTGGCATCAGTGGGAAAACATCTTCGGCGCCAACCCCAAAGCTGATTAAACTTGGCACTGGTCAAAACAACTCTGCACCAATAGACTCAGCACCGACTGCTCGGCACTGACCGTGCTCCCCACAGCATTGACCACGGCACCGATAGACTCGCCACCCACCACGCTTTCTCGGCGCCGACGCCGATACACTCAGCACCAGTTGTCAGCCTGGCTCCGTCCACACTTTTCTGGGCACCGACACTAATCGGTGCACCCACGACACCAACTACTCGGCGCCGATTACCATCAGATCAGCAACAACACGTTGCTCCGCACTGATGCCCCACGCCATGTCAGTGCGCTCTATAGGATCCTCCGCTGGGTTCCACCACTGTGACCAATGTGCGGCAAGGCTCCACAGGCAGGATGAACACTCCTCCCTCGCCAGATGCCTAGGGCCAGATGACGCGGCCAAGGCATTGGCGGGTGAGTTCGACTGCTCTCCCTGCTGTAAATTCTCTAAAGTAAATAAGCGCATGAGGACATCCCAGTCTCTCTCCTCGGGGCAGGGGAGAATGAAGATTGTTGGTCAAAGGCCCTCCCCAAAGGTCCTTGAGAACCCTGCCCTGCCACTGTGGCCAGGGAGCGCCCTCATATCTCTGGATCACCTTCACCCTCCCCACCACCGGTGCAGAGGCGTAGACACCCCTCCGTGGAGGCGAGAGGGTCGTCGACTAGGCGACACCGCTCAAGGGGGCGTTCCCCAGGAGGCAGGCGGTCACCGAGGAGGTACCACTCTCCTTTCACAGAGAGACGCAGGCGCTCTCCATCCCAGTCGCCACAAAGACGCCAAAGATAGGCAGAGTGGTGCTTTCAGGAGTTTGCAGAGATGGTGAGGGTCCAGCAGACCATGCTAACACCCTCTTGAAGTCTCAGGGGAGACTGCCTCCTACCTCTGGACAGCCTCAACTTCTCCATTCACCCTCTCCATCCTCTACCCCACTGAGACCCCCAAGCCCAGGTGAGCTGTCATTTACAATGTTGAGGTCGGATATCTCTGACCACGGCACTTCAATTGGGCAGGCCACAGCGGGGGGCTCCATACCTCCCCTTCTGCATTTATCGCACAACCAGGCCTTGATGCAGCGTGCAGCTGCTGCCACGGACGTTCCCTGGCCGGCAGAACAGGAGCGGAAGAGGCACCCACAACAATCCCTACCATTGTGCCAGGACTTCCTGGAGCTGGTTCACTCATCCTGGAGCAACCCGGCATCCGCTCCCTCAGGCTCAAAATGGCAGAGTCCCTGCTACACACCGTAGGAGCCCAAGAAGCTGGCCTAGGCACATTCCCTGCCATCGGGAACATGGTCATGGTGCTGGTGCAAGGTTCCACCTTCACCAAAGTGGACAAAGACCCCACTTGCCAGTCCAAGCCTTGTAGGTCTACTGATGCCATGCTCAAGAAAGCATATGAAAGTGGACACGGGAGAGCTCCAGACGGTGATAAGGGCAATGACTGACCTAATGGAGAAGTTAGGTCAGGCATCAGGCAGGTCTCTAGTGGCACTGGTAGCCACTCGCAGACACCTCTTTCTAACCCAGGCCAAGGTCGTGGAGACCAAGAAGGTGGCGCTGTTAGATGCTCCTATTACACCGGGGCAGACATTCGGAGCAACTATTGATGTGAGCCTTGAGAGGTCCCACAAGGCCACGGAGGTCGCTTCGAAAATCTCGTGCCTCCCTGCTAGCGCCCTAAGTGGCCTTCACAGCCTGCAGGGACAACAGGGCCTAAACGTTACCTTCCACCCCAGACCAAGCAAGCAGGCAGAAGAAGTGCTGACAATAAGGTACCACTGCCGGCCAGGGGGAACCGGTTCTCCGGCTGGAGACTGAGGCTGGGGCCTAAAAAAGACATGCCCCCTCCTGAGCCCAAGGGAGACCGCCTCTGAGGGGCTCTGGTTGCCACTTTCCCCCCTCACAACTGGACTGACCATGGCAAGGCTGCACCCGGGATTCCTGCGTGCTATCAATAATGAGACATGGTTACGCTCTGCAATTCCACTTAGGCCCACCAGCCTTCAAGGTGTGTTCTGTCGTATTGTCGAACCAGCATGTGATCAACAGGAGATCGCCAATCTTCAACAGAAGAACGCGATGCACTTTGTAAACCCAAGTGATGCCCTCAGCGGCTTCTACTCCAGGTAATTCCTGGTGCCCAAGAGGGACCTCAGGGTCCTCAACATCTTTCTCAAACAAAGGAAGTTCAACATGTTGACCCCACAGCGTATCCTCCAGGGCGACTGGTTCACATTGATCAACCTGCAAGACGCCTACTTCCATGTCCCGATCTGTCCCGTGCACAGAAAATATCTGCGCTTCGCCTTTCAAGGTAACGCGTACAAATTCTGCGTGCTGCCGTTTGGCCTCTCACTGGTGCCCCACACATTTTCAAAGTGCATGGATGCAGCACTGGCTCCACTCAGATTGCTGGATGAGTGGCTAGTTTGCGCTTGTTCCAAAGCACACACCAGAGAGGTCATAGATCATGTGACGAAGTTAAGGCTCTCCATACATCAACAAAAGAGCAACTGCATACCGTTTCAGTCCACAGTGTTCCTGGGGATCAAACTGAACTTTATGAGCATGCTCTTTATAAGTCACACTCTCCCAATTCAGAGAGGATGCTCTTGTACAGGTCATAATATTTCAAAGATTGTTGGGGCTGATGGCAGTCACCTTGAGAACCCTTCCCCTAGGGCTGCTGAGAATGCAACCACTTCAAGCCTGGGTAAATATGCTCAAGGTGCATCCGGTCCGCGATCGATACCAGCTGGTGAGACTGTCCAGACAATGCAGGAAGACACTGGAGTGGTGGCTCCGTCCTGGCAATCCTATGTTACTGGGAATCATGTTAGACTGGGGTTTGTCTGTGGGTTTAGTAAGATGTCTGTCAATGTAGATTGTAATTTAATGACAGTAGTAATAAAATTAAATAACTGTGTTGTTGGATGAACCCTTAGGGTTTATCCTAAGGATGGAAGTATGTGGCAGGGTGATTGCCTTGCACAAGTGGGAATTAGTGTTTGTGTAATTTGTATGTGGAAATGGCTTTATTGTGTTTCATTTTGGAGTTGATTTGTGTGATTCAATTAATGTTTACAGACGGGCGCTCGATTGAGACTTGCTGCCTGCTAGGTTTGGTTGAGGGGAAGGGCAGCAAGTGATTGGCTGTGCTGGTCCTCAATCAGCAGATGGACGGGTCTTGGCCAAGTGTTGCCCCATTTTTTTTTTTTACACTATTCTAACACATATGGGTGGGTGGGAAGGAACATTAGAGCCCAGCCAGCCTCAACCAACCACCAGACAGTTAACTGGCTCCAATGTTAATCACCACAATTGTAATGCTTGTTTACCTACCGTAAACCTGGTTCCCTGAAAGAAAAGATGGCCACCAAACATCGTTATGGGATATACTCCTGACTATAGGTAGGTGTCACTGAGCTCCTATATCAAAGCTGCCCATAGGCCCCCTTCCTCCAGTCACGTCCTCGGTCCTGCCTCCCAAGGGTACTTAACTGTCATGCAGGGGAAAAAACACCCTCTTTCGCGACGCAACTGTGATGTCGACTGAAGCAACCTCGCGGTTGGTGGCCATCTTCTCTTTCAGGGAACCAGGTTTACGGTAGGTAAACAAGCGTTCCTTTTCAATTCGAAGATGGCCAGCAAACATCGTTATGGGAAACGTGAACGAGAGCAGTAGCAAGGGAGAATGTCCAACCCAAGAGAGAAGGTCCATGACGTAGCCACACCTCTCGTGGAATGTGCTGCTGTCCACCCAGGTGGGGGTAAGCCAGCACTATCATACGCAGTCGAGACTGTGTCTGCAATCCATTGTGACAGCCGCTGCTTGGAGAGGGGCTGTCCCAGGGTCCGTGTTCCATGGCAGACGAAGAGCTGGTCAAGCTGATGCAGCGCTCTTGTCCTATCCACATAACATCTCAAAACTCATACATGTTTCCCTGAAGACGAAGCTGAGATATTTCCTGTGCTGTGGACGAATGGGAAAGTGAAAATACGCGTCCTGTAAGTTCACCGTGGTGAACCAGTCACCCAGGCGGAGAGACTGGAGTATGTGACGATGAGTCAGCATGGGAACCCCTTCTGCTTTAGAAACCGGTTTAGAAACCAGAATGGGGTAAAAGCCTACACCCTGCTCCGGTACCAGAATGCATCTCGAGTAGAAACCCTCTCCAAGAGAGGTAGGATCTACGAGATGAATGAGGCGCTTGTCCAGCAAAGGTGCTACTTCGGTCTGGAGCACCAAGGCCTGAAGTGGGTCCATTATGAACGTAGTTGTGATGCTGCGAAAAGGAGGGGGTCCCAAATAAAACTGAAGCGCGTAACCGTATTGTACAGTTACGAGCACCCACACGTCGGAGGTGCAAGTGCGCCAGTAGTGCAGCTGTTGTTCCGTGTTGGGACAGCTGAGGCTGGGGCGGAGCTAGCGTGGGCTGGTGCTGTCGCGGTTGTTGCTGCGTGGGCTGGCTACTGCCATTTCCACCACGCTGAGGGAGGGTCCTGCCTCTTGTCTGAGATGAGGCCTGTATGCCGTGCCTAAGGTCACCTGGTGGGGCTGTGGGAACGGGCAGCGTCCGGGTGACTGTACGCGGCTGCACCGGGTGCTGGCAGCTCAACCTGACCTGCACCGGAGCAGGGAGAGGGAGTAATGTGGCTACCTGCCTCAACGCCTTGTGTTCCCAATGGCTCTGCCGAAGGATCTCCTCCACTGCTAAACCAAAGATGTGGCCTGGAGATAGAGGTGCGTCCAAAAACGCGGCCTTATCAGCGTCAGGCTCCCGTGCCTGCGACAGCCACAGCTGTTTGTGCGCAACCACTAGGACAGCCAGGCTCAGGTCCAGGGTCTGACCCTGTAGGCCGGAGATCTGGAGCAACGTGTGCGACAGAAGTCGCAGTTCTGTGGCAGCCGGCTCTGATACGGGGCATCATGCAAAACTCCATCCAGGTATGCAGTGTGCAAGCTGGACTTGTTCGCTAGGCGGGTACTTTGGGCTCCCGCCATATAGGCTCTATGAACATCTGTCTCCGTTATCCTCTACTGCAGGTTAGGGCGCACGGGGTCCTTAGGCATACCTCCCACCAGCGGAGCCTTAACCAAGGCAGCAGGCCCAGCTTCTCCGCCCCTTCCAGTGAGACCAGAGGAGAACTATATCTCAATTGCGCCGGCGCTGTAGCAGGGTGGTTCCAAGAGGTTGGGGAGCCACATCATGCGGTGGAAAGACGGAACGGCATGGCTCTGTTTGTGCTGTCCAGGGGACCTGTAGGTATGCCGCCACGCACCCCGTAAGCACGGGCACGGACCCTGCCAGTGGCGGTGCGCTAGTAACCGAGGCAGCCTCGGAACTAGGGGCCATATCAGCCTGGAATTCAGGCTCTGCCTTGACCTCCATATTCGGAGGGAATGCAGACTCACCCCATGAGGCGGCGATGGAAAGAGCATCCTTGTCTGAGCAGAGAGCCCGGTCAATCCGCTCGCCCTGTACTCCCCTAGGGCGGTCAGGGGGCGGCACAGAGATTGTGACCGGCTCAGGGAGTGGGGCGGGGGAACGCCACACAGGGGTCCACTGCCGAAGCCGGTGGAGCCTGTCTCTCCAAAAGCTCCATGAGCCTACCGATCTGAGCTTTTATGTCCATAATATCCTGCGCCTGCCGGGACTTTTTCACCTGTCTAGCCGGACGCGGAGAGGAGTGGTTGCAGGTTGAAACAGATGCCTGAGCACAGGGTATTTCCCCGGAGGGGCTCTATGACTGCGTCGGGAGGCATGAGTTGGAGGGGCCCACTGCAGGGGTTGAAGATCTTCCTGTGGGATATTGGTCCCACAGGCCATGCAAGCATGGAAGCCCTACCAGTCATAACGCTGGGTTATAACCACTGTGCTGTAAATACCATGTGCTCCACGTGCACCGTGCACTGTGGGCACCGGTAGTGTGGCACTGACTTAAGAGCACCGAGTACCGTGCAATAATAATGCCGCAGGTTAGAAACCACCGCGCTGTAAACACTGTGTGTGCCACGTGCACCGCACACTGCGGTCACCGGGAGTAGTATGGCACCGGGTTAAGAGCACTGAGTACGATATGCAATAATAACACCGCGTCTACCGTACAGTACCGGTCTAATAATAGGTCTTCCTTCCCCTGCGTGACGGTTAAGTACCCTTGGGAGGTGGGACCGAGGACATCACTGTGGGAAGGGGGCCTATTCGTAGCTTTGACATAGGAGCTCAGTGACACCTAACAATAGTGTATCCTATTGCGATGTTTGGTGGCCATCTTCGAATTGAAAGGGAACTGTACTTTATTATCATTCACTATTATTTTCCAACATTATCATTTCAGTATTTCCATCACCGTAATTCCCTATAATTTACTATTATCATTTACCATAATTATTATTATGACCATCACCATCATTATCACTATATTTAACTATTATTATTTTTATTATTATTATTATTATTATTATTATTATTATTACTACAATAACCATTGCTAACATCACTACAATAGTCATTCCTTTCACATTACCAATAGCTAACTTTCATTCATACAATAAATCTTTTAACAATAATGACCCAACATTCACAAATAATTAATTTACAACAATAATTCTCACACCTGGGCTTTTATAAGGTGGTGCCCATTCAACACCATTTAGCCTGTAAACCCGATGTCCCTTCATGGGACTCCTCTTCGGAGGATTGCCCCGCCTCCTTCCGAGGTAATCGTCTACAAACAACAGGTCCTCCTTCGCTGATGCTCGGTGGGCAGTTCCTCCCGCTGGCTTCCGCGCAGGCAGTCTCTCCTCTTCCCTCGCCAGCTTCCAGGACCGGAGCTCCTCCTTCTGCAGCTCTCAAGGGCCTTCCTCTACCTCTCTGGCGTTCGTGATCTCTCGGTTCCATCCATCTTCGTCAGCAGACCCTCTGGTTGCTGCTGAGGGGTACCTGCAGTCTGCCCTTGTCTCCCCCCCCAAAAAAATTCGGGGGTTTGCTCCTCCATGTCTCTGTGAGCGATCTAGCCTTGCTTCGGCAGGATGCAGCGGAATCCACTTCCAACACCATATGTGGCAGCGTGCTATTGTCACATGTGTGGGTAACTGCTGTTTAAGCAATACAGAGACACACTGGAGGTGGAGTTGAAAGGCAGACACAGACGCACAGGATTTATTAACAAACAAAAAGAAAGTAAAGGTGGTCATATGATGTTACCAGCCATGGTAACGCACAGAGGACACATACAGTAAGCTGTACAAAAATACAAAATGAAACACAGTACAAAAACTACAAATAAAAGGTGCCACACAGGACGAGTGCTAGCCTTAGAAACGAGGCGTCCCGCTCCAGGAACCGGCTACACTGCGTAACCCTTGCTATACATTACACCCTCCCACCTCCTGACTGAGGACCAGAACAGCCAATCATTTGCTGCCATTCCCCTCAACCAAGCCTAGCAAGCAGCAAGTCTCAATCGAGCGCCTGTCTGTAAACAGTAATTCAATGCACAACTGTGAATCTGCCTAGAACAGGCCGTCCTCAAAAACTGAGTATCAGGGCAAGAAGGGCACTAGTCAAGGAGGCCACCAAGAGGCCTATGGCAACTCTAAAGCTCTTAAACAGTTGCAGTTAAAGTTACTTATCAAATGTTATAGCTGACTTGAAATATGCAACTGTTTAAGAGCTGAAAACAAGTAGAAAAAGGTCTAATTAAGCAACTTATCAGTTCAATTAAGGGTCTAGTTAAGTATTGAGAGCTCAGTTGGAATGAAAACCAGCAGCCACGGGGTCCCCAGGACCGAGTTGGAGAAGCCCTGGTCTGGATGAAGATATTTCTGAGTCAACATTTGTGACGCCTGGTCCTTGTTTCTTTTTTCAGGTCGAAAAAGTCCCTTGGGTCGACATTGTCAATACCTTTTAGAATTTTGAATGCTTGAATTAGGTCTCCGCGTAGTCTTCTTTGTTCAAGACTGAACAGATTCAATTATTTTAGCCTGTCTGCATATGACATGCATTTTAAACCTGGAATAATTCTGGCCGCTCTTCTTTGCACTCTTTCTAGAGCAGCAATATCTTTTTTATAGTGAGGTGACCAGAACTGAACACAATATAGGTCTTGCTAATGCATTGTACAGTTTTAACATTACTTCCCTTGATTTAAATTCAACACTTTTCACAATGTATCTGATCATCTTGTTAGCCTTTTTTATAGCTTCCCCACATTGTCTAGATGAAGACATTTCTGAGTCAACAAAAACTCCTAGGTCTTTTTCATAGATTCCTTCCTCGATTTTAGTATCTCCCATATGATATTTATAATGCACATTTTTATTTCCTGCGTACAGTACCTTACACTTCTCTATTAAATGTCATTTGCCATGTGTCTGCCCAGTTATGAACCTTTTCTAGATCATTTTGAATGACCTTTGCTGCTGCAACTAATCTTTTATACGGGACTTTATTCTTTTATGCAGGACTTTGTTACTACTACCAGTATCAGGCTACTGGCAGTAGTAATGCCACGACCCACCTTCCCGATTTTCCCAGGATGGCCCTCTTTTTAGGTAGCATGTCCTGGTGTCCCACAAGTTTACTCAAAGCTGATTAGGTATTTTATATTGGGAGATCAGATATACTGAATAAAATGCAGAACAACTAGAGCTCGCAGTGGCTCTTCAAAACACTCTCATAAAATATTATTAATCCGAGGTGAGGAAAAGTTTTAATTGAAAGAAAACTTAAAACTCTTTGAATTCAACTTAACCTGAAGAAGAACTTGTGCTCGAAAGGTCTTTGTTTACACTTTCATTTTATTTTTCTTACGACAGGTTTTGGAGTTCACCTCGTTACTGCAGACTGGATGAGTGCGGAAACTCTTACTGAGTGAGTCTTTGCAAATGATCACGTCCCGGATTATTGTATGATTTTTGCTGGTTTTGTATCAAAATCTATTTTGGGCCTGGATAAATACATATGGGTGACATAGAGGGGTTCCTCCTGTGTGAGAATCAGCTTTGAAATAAGTGGCCTAAAACGATTTAACCCCTGAAATACCCTAGTAACTTATTCAATTTGTGTTACGTTTGCGGGATGCGAACAAGAAGCTGGAATGCGAACAAGTAGCTGGCCAAATAAGAAGCCAACTTTAGCATCATACTTTGGACCCCGCTTATCAACAGAGCAAAGGGATTCCTATGTATTTTTATTGGACACTTTGGAGTGCTGCCCCTATGCGTTCTGTATTGATTATAAAAGGCTACATTCTTGAGTGCTGATGTTTGTGGGGTATGACTTGCTCACTAAAATCTTTTGTGTTTTTGCAAAGAGGGGGTGATAACCTATCTAGGGATTTCTAGATATTTAGTGACCAAGGTGTCTAAGGGGGTACATGGGGCATCCAAATATGTGCCTCCATGCAATCTGTATTGGTTATAATGGGCTACACTTTGGGGTGCTTCTGGTCGTGAGGTACGGCTTGCTCACTAAAATCGTTAGTGTTTTTGCAAAGAGAAGACGATAGCCTATCTAGGGATACCTAGACATTTAGTGAACAACTTGTATAAGGGGGTACAAATGGAATCCAAACGTGCCCCCATGCATTCTGTATTGGTTATAATGGGCTACATTTTGGGTTGCTGCTGTTTGTGAGGTACGGCTTGCTCAAAAAAATCTTTAGTGTTTTTGCAAAGAGGAGGTAATAAGCTATCTAGGGAGACCTTGATATTTAGTGTGCAAGGCGTCTAAGGGAGTAAATGTGGCAAAACAAACAGGTGATATAGGGTACCGCTATGCTGCTGATACAGATATGTTATTAATATTTTCCTTTTTTTTTTTTTTTTTTTTTTAAAGAAGGAGCAACTATTTTTTAAATATAGCAATACGTTAATTGAGCAAGATGTGTAAACACACAGAAAAAGGACACAATGCTTTGTTAACTAAATCGTGAAGTCACATGCATTTTCACACACAGAAACTGACAGGCAGATTGGCACTAGCAGGCAAAACACAAATTCTTGGGGTTTTCATGCAGGTCAATTTACATTTGAAATGGAAATGTGCGTGCACGTTTGCGAGAATTACTCGGGTAAATCACGGATAGGGTAAATCTCATGTTTTCATGTAAATGACAAAACACACAGGAAAATCCACGCCCAGTTTCGCATGGAAACCCTTGTAACTGTTAATGAGCGTGTTTATCCTTAACTATAAATATTGCAATTGAGCAGGTCAGTTGTTGCTGTGGATTCCAAGACAGCAGAAAGTAGTGGCTCGTGGGTGATTTTATGGTTAGCAGTGGTGTAGTTCACCTTAATGATAAAGAGGGCAGCTTTTTTATTATTATTGTGTTTTGCTGTGTCTGGACTGTCATGTTGTATATCTCTTGTGGGTTTATAGTTCTGTATAAAACCACTTACCATGAACTGCATTATGCCTGTGTTATAGTATTAATGCAGCTGTTTGAAAATAACCTTCCTGCTTAAATGTCTAACTGAATTAATCCCAACCTTTTTTTTTGATCCAAGCTATGTCCAAAGACAACTCATGTCTGTCCTCCATGTTATTAAATATAGTTGGTGAACTGGATATCATGAGCCAACTCGATCACCCTAAACAGCGCAACATCCAACAAGTTGATGGATGTTAATGCTCTCTCAGAACTGACAAAATAAAATTTAAAATGAACATATTGACTGTTTTATTTGTTTGCATCAACAGTAAATCCAACACAACTTAAAAGAAAGGAGAGAATCTCTGACAGCACGAGACACTTCAGATAAGTCCTGTCCAATTGAAACTTATAATAAGCAGAATTGGGCTTGTTTTTGAGAGTTGCTGGCTGGAACTTGCATAAACATTTATACTTTAACATTGGTTCATTCGTTTTGGGCTTGTTTTGAAAGACTGTCGCTTTTTTTTTCTCGTGAGACTTGGCAACACTGGTACCTTCCCTATCTGTCTCACAGCAGGGAATGAACTAATGCTGGACTTCAGTCTGTTTCACCAGTATCCACCACCTCCCTTTCTAGTGCCCACTACCCATATTTGCCCAAGTGTGGTGTTGAATGCTTCCTCAGCAACTGTCCATCATCTAGGCAGGTAGGGTTTCTAAGCCAGGGTAGTATACGCAGCATCACCTGATCCCCTATATGCTGTATTGCCTGAATGAAAGGTTTTCAGCCACGGTGTTCTGCAATACCTGTTGGTCAGTTTCATTTTATACCTTCAAGTTTATTTTTAAGACGTAAGATACATTAGTTGTAACCGTATTCAATACCAAAGACATGTGAAAAACAATTTGTGCAAGAGTAGTAAAACACATTTTTAACCAGCCATGCACAAGATATTTTGCTTTATTACAGCAGCTTAGATTCACTTATGTACCAGTTCTCTGTGCATGGAAACCACATTTTCAGAAAATTTCATTAGTAATCTTCAAAAACAGCACGAGTACTTTACGCATAGATAATTTACATTCATTTCCCATTCATTTGCATGATGTCGGTGAAAAGCCCGGTTTACTCGAGTTAAATAAATTAAGTGAATGGAAACCCAAAAAAGCATTTTACACAAGACATTTTTCTTGTGTAAATGTCTCGAGTTTAAAAAAAAAACTTGCATGGAAACCCTATGTTTGACTCACACACAGCAGCACACAAAACAGGTACACATTATGAGTAACATATAGAGTCCCAACCCCTTCCCCAGTACACAATTCAGTTACTAAATACAATGAAAGTTTTATCTGGATGGGGCATTTTAACTCCATCCAGGCTGTAAAAAATAACAAAACATTGTGTTTTTATACACAAACCACACCTTAAAATAATAGTACAAATAATATAATACACACAGGAGTGGGGCACTGTGTGTGTAGAATTGGAGATGCAGGTGGACAAGGTAAAAAAGAAAAAAAGGAAACCAATTAAAAAAATTTCAGTGCCGTTCTGAGACACAGGCGAGGGGAGGAGCCAACAGCACAGCAGAACAATGCAGCTAATAACGAGGCAGTCTTCCCAGCGACAGCGAGTGGAAGCAACAGCTTGAGAGAAGTACAGGCTTGGAAAAGTGCAGAGCAGTTTAGAAGCAGTAAGGAGAAATTACATCTTTAATTGCTTTAATCAGAAAACACAGGAAATTGGGGAAACACTGCAGCTCAAAGTCAAACAGCCGCGTATGTTTTTCTGATAACAAACAAGCTGAAACTCGGAGTAGCTGATTCAAATTCAGCGCCATTCTGAGACACGGGCGAGGGGAGGAGCCAAAAGCACAGCAGAACAACGCAGCTAATAATGAGGCAGTCTTCCCAGCGACACAGAGTGGAAGCGATAGTGTGTGAGAAGCACAGGCGTGGAAAAGTGCAGAGCAGTTTAGAAGCAGTATGAAAGCAGGTTGACGGCTGCAGTAGAAACTAAACTACAAAAAAAAAAATAAAATAAAAACATCAACACAGTCTTCAAGGTCAGAACAACTGGGTTCAGGTAGGCAGAACCAGGGAGAAAAAGAAACTTCGTCAAACACAACCACCAGAAATCAAAACAACCAACAAAGTTGAGTAACTTCAAAATTCTGATGAGCAAAACCAACAACAAGAGAGCAAAAGGAACAACATACTGGACCCTACTGCCAGTGGTGACCAGACAGCAAAAAGAAGGGAGGTCATGATTGTTGGGGACTCCATATTGAGAAACACAGCAAGTTCAATTCGCAGTTTGGACCCCCTTACTACAACAGTGTGCTGCCTTCCGGGAGCCTCGGTCAAGCACATCACTGAGAACGTGGACAGGCTCCTAGAACGAACAGGAGACGACCCAGTAGTAGTCATCCACAGCGGTACAAACAACATTGGAAGAGACAGACCAAAATCCCTGCAAAACAAATTCAGAGAGCTAGGAAGGAAATTAAAAGACAAGACCAAAACTGTGGTATTTTCTGGTATACTACCGGCACATTGCAAAGGACCATATGGACAGCTGGAAATAATTAAACTAAACGCATGGCTGAAGACTGGTGCACACGGGAAGGCTTCACTTATCTTGATCATTGGACCACATTCTACATGAGGACTATGTTTATAGACGGGATGGACTGCACTTAAATAACAAGGGAACCAGTCTACTTGGAGAAAAGATCCTCGAACAGGTTCAGAAGCATTTAAACTAGAAAGGAAAGGGGGAGAAATCAACAAAACAACAGAAGGGAGACCGCATCAAAACAAGCACAACAGCTCGGGTAAGACAACCATTAAATGTATTTATCTAAATGCTAGAAGTATCAGAAACAAAATTTTAGAACTTGAAGCTACTGCACTAACAAGTAACTATGATGTGATAGGTGTTACAGAAACTTGGTTGTCTGAGAGTGATGGGGACGAATATAATATTTGTGGGTATACACTGTATAGGAAAGACAGGCAGGACAGAAAAGGAAAAGGGGTAGCGCTATACATAAGAAACAGTCTTGAAGCCCAGGTGTTAAACCTGGACAAAGAGAACAAAGCCGAATCAATATGGGTCAGAATAACGGACAAAAATTCAAAGGGCATAATAATAGGAGCACGCTATAGACCACCAGATTCAGACAGTGAGCAAAATAATCTGTTATACAATGACATTAGATATGCATGTAGCAAAGGAGAAGCCATACTAATGGGGGATTTCAACTTCCCCCATATAAAATGGGAAAACCCCGTGGGTAGCACGAAGGATGAAATTGAAATGGTGGAAATGACAAACGACTGCTTCCTAACACAATTTGTCAAGGCATCGACTAGAGGGGAGGCATGCCTTGATTTAGTCTTTTCAGATAACAAAGACAGAATAACTAAAACAGAGGTCAGAGAACCACTAATAAACTCAACCACAACATGGTCTCATTTGAAGTGTTTTTTAAAACCCCAAAAGTAATGACTAAAGCTAAGGTTTACAATTTTAGAAAAGCAAACTATGAAGGTATGAAACAGAGACTAACAGAAGTAGATTGGAGTAAAATAGAGAAAACATCCACAGAAAAAGGATGGTTGTTCTTCAAAAATGTAGTACTAGAGGCGCAAAACAATTACATCCCTAAAGTAGACAAATCTAAATGTAAAACTAAATTGCCAAAATGGTTTAATAGATCAATTAAAAAAAATATTCAGCGAAAAAAGGCACTTTACAGAGCATTAAAAAGGGACCAAAAAGAAAGTACACAGAAAGAGTACACGGAACTGCAAACGCAAGTCAAAAAGGAAGTTAGAAAGGCCAAGAGAGAAATAGAAATGAACATTGCTAAGGGAGCTAAAACCAATTCCAAAATGTTTTTCCAATATTACAACAGCAAGAGAGCATTCGAAGAGGAGGTTAAATGTCTAAGAGATACAAATGGCAAAATCGTAGATGAAGAAAAAAAATAGCAAATATATTAAATGATTACTTTTCACAAGTTTTTACAAAAGAAGATACGGACAACATGCCCCACATGTCATCCAGTTCCTATCCAGTTTTAAATAACTTTAGCATAACTGAGGCAGAAGTGTTAAAGGGACTAGGAGCTCTTAAAATAAACAAATCCCCTGGGCTGGATGAGATCCTCCCAATAGCACTCAAAGAAATGAAAGTTATTTACAAACCGCTAACCAAGATCATGCAGCAGTCTCTTGACACAGGGGTGGTACCGACAGACTGGAAAATTGCAAACGTAATACCGATCCACAAAAAGGGAAACAAAACTGAACCAGGTAACTACAGACCAGTAAGCCTGACTTCTATTATATGCAAACTTATGGAAACTATAATAAGATCCAAAATGGAAAATTACTTATATGGTAACAGGGTCCTGGGAGACAGTCAACATGGTTTTAGGAAAGGGAGATCGTGTCTAACTAACTTGCTTGATTTTTTTGAGGATGCAACATCGATAATGGATAATTGCAAAGCATATGACATGGTTTATTTAGATTTCCAGAAAGCTTTTGACAAAGTCCCGCACAAAAGATTAATTCTCAAACTGAATGCAGTAGGGATTCAAGGAAATACATGTACATGGATTAGGGAGTGGTTAACTTGTAGAAAACAGAAAGTACTAATTGAGGAAAAACCTCAGAATGGAGTGTGGTAACCAGTGGTGTACCACAGGGATCAGTATTAGGTCATCTGCTATTCCTAATCTACATTAATGATTTAGATTCTAGTATAATAAGCAAACTTGTTAAATTTGCAGACGACACAAAAATAGGAGGCGTGGCAAACACTGTTGCAGCAAGAAAGGTCATTCAAAATGATCTAGACAAGATTCAGAACTGGGCAGACACATGGCAAATGACATTTAATAGAGAAAAGTGTAAGGTATTGCACACAGGAAATAAAAATGTACATTATAAATATCATATGGGAGATACTGAAATTGGAGAAGGAATCTATGAAAAAGAGTTAGGAGTTTTTGTTGACTTAGAAATGTCTTCAGCTAGACAATGTGGGAGCTATAAAAAAGGCTAACAAGATGCTCGGATACATTGTGAAAAGTGTTGAATTTAAATCAAGGGAAGTAATGTTAAAACTGTACAATGCACTAGTAAGACCTCATCTTGAATATTGTGTTCAGTTCTGGTCACCTCGCTGTAAAAAAAATATTGCTGCTCTAGAAAGAGTGCAAAGAAGAGAGACCAGAATTATTCCGGGCTTAAAAGGCATGTCATATGCAGACAGGCTAAAAGAATTGAATCTGTTCAGTCTTGAACAAAGAAGACTACGCGGCAACCTAATTCAAGCATTCAAAATTCTAAAAGGTATTGACAATGTCGACCCAAAGGACTTTTTTGACCTGAAAAATGAAACAAGTACCAGGGGTCACAAATGGAGATTAGACAAATGGGCATTCAGAACAGAAAATAGGCACTTTTTTACACAGAGAATCGTGAGGGTCTGGAATCAACTCCCCAGTAATGTTGTTGAAGCTGACACCCTGGGATCCTTCAAGAAGCTGCTTGATGAGATTCTGGGATCAATAAGCTACTAACAACCAAACGAGCAAGATGGGCCGAATGGCCTCCTGTGGTTTGTAAACTTTCTTATGTTCTTATGTTCTTATGTTCTTAAAATACTAGGGAATAAAAGAACAAGAAAGGCAGCTGAAGGGACTTGGTGAAGAAGCGCAGCACACGGGTCAGTGGATGGCAGTGAAAGTGCTGGCTGCAGGGTGACGGGCAGTAAACCCGATGAGCAGAGCTGCTCTTCCAGCAGACGAATTGCTGCGTGGTGAACTGTGATTGCTGTCCGCTCAGTTACTGAGGACTCCTCCAGGCCTGACAGTGATGGCCAGGTGGGATTCATTGATTCCTCTCTTGTCTATTGGTCATTTGCAAGCCAGGATTTAAGGGGGGAATACAGCATCAGAGAGTTTTTAGAGAAAATGAATGTGAAAGAGAGGGGTTATAGTGGAGGATTATTTTCCTGACACTGAGTTGTTTGTAAGCTCTGTGAAATACCTAAAGAAGAAAGGTTCTGAATGGCGAGTTGTGTGATGGGCAGGGTAGGTGTTGTTTGCTAAGGTTTAAAATGTATTTTCTTACCTCTGCCATTTTCACTGCTCTCATTATCATTACTCCCCCTCACAGAAGCCCTGGGGTAACTACGAGGGTTAAACGGGCTCACCCTTCCCAAAGCTCAACTGTCACAATAAGGGTTAAATGGGTGCCACTTACAGAAGACCCAAGACAACCACAGCCAAAGGAGGAGACGAGGGGACCACCACCCCTTTGTCCCGACCGGTGTCTATAGGTCAGAGCTTGACCTGGCCTCCCAGCCAGACACCCGGCATGTGTGTCCTGACCACTGGTCGCTGGGCCTAACTTCAGGGTCACTACATCACCAGGTACAGTCGGTCACCTGGTCTGCTCTGCTCCCCCGGATGGCCAGGACATCGCTCCAGGGTCACCGGGGCTTGCATCTCTGCTGGCTGCTGCACCCGCCCAGTCGCCAACCTGTGCTCCCAATGCCTCGTCCACGTCGTCTGAGTCCCCTGCAACCAGTTTTCTGTCTCAGGGGGAAGTACTGGAGCCAGGACCAAAATGCCCACCAACCCACCCACCCATAAGAATCCGGAGGGGGAAAGATGTGGGTAGTGTTTTAAGTGAGGAGGTGGCTGATTGTGGCCATACGTGCGTTGCACAAAGGGGGATGTATGTGGCAGGGTGGAAGCCCTATCTGGGTATTTTGTATTTAAGTTTGGCAGGGATGGGGTTAATTCCATCGTTGCCAAATACATATGGGGAATGTGTGTGGGTCTTGATTGAATAATTGATCATCAATCAAGTCCCAGCTGCATGGTATAAAAAGGGAGCTTAATCCTTTGTTTGGTGGAGGAGCTTTGAGTGAGTTTTTTAACTGTTCAGTGGAGGTGAAGGTGGAGGTGGAGGTGAATGCTCAGCCTGACAGTAGTGTTTTGTCCACATTTGTTTAGTTTGAATCTTTTATATTGGCCCCTGTGCCTTGGTTTCTTAGTTTATTTAGTGTTTTTTTTAAGTGTACTTTGCATTAATTTGCAGTATCCTGACTCTGGGTTTGCTTTCCTGCCACTGATCAGCCTTGACCACAACACTACCCTGCTACACTAGGCATCAGGATGCAGCTGAGTTATGAGTGGGCATTTCCTGACTTTTGAGGCTTCAAGCTGCACCAGTCAAGTTAATTTAATTTGATGTTTTTTTGTAAGGAATTTCCTGACTTTTGTGGCTTCAAGCTTAAACCATAACAATCTTTTAACAACACTTTTTGTTATAAATAGAGACAAAAAGTTTTTAAATTTAAAAACACTGAAATAGTGAAGGTTGTTTGGACAGAATGGCAGATAACAGGAAAAACAAAATGATTTAATACAAGTTTTGTTCTCTGGATGGTTAACATGACTGCTATCTGAGTATTTTACAGAGTAAAACATTGTTTGTTTTCCTTTGTATAAGTCTCCCCTCCTGTGGCCATTTGTTCTTGTTCTTATAAATCCTCTTTAACAGTCATTTTTATTGCTTATTTGTTCAAATATTTGTTAACAGTATCTGTATTTAATAAAACTCCATATCGAATGTGTTTCAGGGTTTTTAGAATAAGCTGGCAACCGGCACGATCCAATGTCAACACAATCTACTTTTATTAAAAAATATTACGATTCTCTTTGGGTATTAACTGCACAGCAAGGCGCTATATATAGCATAATAGGTATACATATGCACCAAAAAATAAAAGCTTATTCCTTTTGTTATGAAACCATAGGTGCTTGTCAATGATATTTGGGGTGTTCATGTATAGAGGCTGTACATCTTTAGGAAGAAAGCCATGATTCAATATCAGCTGCACCCTTATCAGCTGACAGTAGAAGATGAAAGGCAGAAAGGAGGGAGATCTGAGGATGACGAAGTAGAAAAATTTGGAGAGACAGCCAAACTTCAAAAAGAAATCTGTACCTCTCAAATCCCACCTCTAAACAAGAATACAACAACCACCTCTAAACAAGGAAACAGCAACCACCTCTAAACAAGGAAACAGCAACCACCTCTAAACAAGGAAACAGCAACCAAGTTTAAAATGTCAAGATACACAATACAGCACTCCAGTTCCTAACAACAATAGCTCAGTAATTAAACAAACAAAATAACTGCATTGAAAAGCTTTACTGCAGCATACTCACCTCTTGAGAATCCATATTAACTGTAGTTATGATTATTTCAGACCCACTGCTGATATAGCTTTGCACAAATTGAGAGCACGAATGGTAGACAGTGTTTTTTTTCCCATTAGTAAATGATTAAACATCCTAACTATAATATGCAGTTCCAGCTGGGAGTCATGCTGACAAACAATTCGACATGTGAGGTGAACAGAACCCGATCAAGGGTATTGAGTGTCTGTAGATCGGGTAACTATTTGCCTGTCGTAATCTTGGTTAGGGTTACTAAGTAATTTAATATTCGGTTATAGGCAACGCATAAATTGCAGACTCTTGTGACAGAGAAGGTAGAGCCATCAATGAGCCATGATACATTAGGGTCTACTGCTCATGCTTGTAAAACTAGGCACAACAGACATCATGTGTATTTCAGCTTTTCACAGCACAGTTTTACATGTATGTGTTGCTTTTTGGTGATTAAGCAATTATATTATATTGAGCTATCATAAGTATACTACATTCCCGCTAGCCGCTCACCACATTGCGAAACATTTACCCTTGTGGCTCAACTATTTTTCACCAAGTTCGCCTTTGGAAAATGTACTGTGTAAGACTGGCAGCATGATTACTTTCAACGTGTGTTGGAAGATGAATCAATACAGACTGTTTAGTTTGATTTAATTGTGCCCAATGAAAGCCCTTTAGCTGCTTCATATAAAATATATGCCACAAACAACCATTTACACACAATTAAAATATGACCATGGTACTAGTCACAGGGAGGTGAAGCAGTCATGGTTTCAAACATACCCTCTAGTCCTGAAAGAACATTTTCACAGACGGCAAGCCAGAAACATGTAGCTTCAAAAGATCACAGCTAAGTTTTTTTTTTTTTCATTGTTTGCTATCTCTTTAAAATGTGCTGAAATATATTTTGCAAATATTAACAGAGTTGATTCAAAAGAGGCACAATATAATAAAAAATAAACACTTTTTTTTTTTTTTTTTTTAAAGAAAGATTCGTCTCACTGAGTGTGAGACGAGTGAATCGGTGTAATAGTACTGTCAGTAGTCCCAGGTGAAAGAACACAGTAAAAAAAAAAAAAAAAAAGTTTATCTAAAGTAGTGGCTGTACAATCCTACTAATGTTATTTGCAGTTGGTCAAGTAGGCATTAATATTAACATACACTGATAGCACTGTCCTGCAGTGGAAAGAGAACCACATCAGTCAAAATAATGTAAAGGATTATGCAGACATGAATATCAATGAAAACCTATTCAGAATTTAGGAAATCTATAATGACATTTGTTCATGTGGGACTATGTAACAGGGGGAGATCTGTGTTGACTCTGCTGGTGTGTTCACGGGCTGCAGGAAGAGGGCAGCAGTCATCCAACAACCACCTGTGAGTCATGGCAGTGACACGGGGAGGTGGGAAAGTGGGTGTGTGGACTTTCCCCCTCTCTGAATGGCTGAGAGGCGCGTCTTGGGAGATTGTTGGTCCTATAAAATAACGCTCTGCTGTTTCCTCAGGTCTGCCTTTGTAGACACGCTGTGTGTGCGGAAGCGCTGGTCAAGGACGGAGAGACCAGCTGGGATCAGCGAACAAGCCAGAGAGTGACAGCGGGGAACCCTTGGGCAGACCCCGAACTATTGTTTAGAGTAGGCAGGGAGCCGCCAGAGTAGGACGATGATCCGGGTCGTGCCGGTAGAGGCGACCGGGATAACGCTGCTGAGTGCAGCACCTTTTATTTGTAGTTTTATTACTGTTTTATTTTCCCTTGTTCTTTTCGCCTTCTGTTCTCTATATTAGTTTGAGCACCTGCGAGTGCGCCCACAGTTCATTCAACTTACCAGCTTTGGTATTTCCGTGGTGCTGTTTATCACTGTTAATAGGCAGCCCACGGATAACAGTGCCCTCTGCGGGTAAAACAGTGAAATTGCTGAGAATAAAACTGGGCACCTGGGCGGTGTTCCAAGTACAGCTGTTGTGTCTCATGTGTCAGTGAATTACCCACCACCCTTCCACAGACTAAGTTTGGCATTTATTAAATGGGAATCAGAGTTATAGTGCACTTTAAATATACTGTTTATGTGTATTGTAAAGTGTAGGGTCTAGCATTTAAATATCTATGTGTCTTCAAATAAAATACATGTCTTTTTGCCTTGTGAAACAGTATGTTTATAGCTTGTTTATAGTAATGTTAAGTTTTTCCATTGTGGCAAAAAAATGTTATGTTGCTTTAGCCACAGTGAAAGTCTCAGAGGGAACATAAATTGCAATATACAATCATAAAATTGCAATACAAGGAGCCGTTGCGAGGGTCAGAGGCTACTAGTGGCTTGAAAAAAAATTAAATAAGCAAAACCGCCCTCAAACCAGATGCACAGTTTTAACAATTTTTATGTAAACATTAAGCTAGCTTTCTAACATTACCAGATATTTCATCATAAACAATTATTAAACGGCAGATTGTCACAATCGTAAGAGCTGCAAACAACACTTTACAGGCAATGGAAGTATTGTCACACTCTCATGCTGTTAATAACATTCTGAACTACAGAAGTTAGGTTCGGATTCTGTTGATGTCTCTGGGGTTGGTAGTTTAGCTTTTTTGTTATAGAAAAACTCCAAATGGAGCTGTCTTTTTACCATTGTTCAGGGCTACGTCAAATTCACTCCGTTTTAGCACATATTTTCACTGACTGACACTCTTTGGTTATGTTATTAAGGTTTGAAAGTCTGAAATAAACTGTGCACTTACATATTCTCTACCCACTTACGGAAAGCATAAAAATTTATATTTTTATTTTTAAATAATAAACCCTGGCAGCAGGGCCGTAGCAAGGATTTTATTTCCGGAGGGGATGAAATGGTAACTTTAAGGTGAGTAATCACAGTGGTGCAATTGCAATTTTATTTAAAAAAAAAAAAAAAAGAACAATTTTTTTTTAACATTAGACCAAATACACCATTTTGCTAAATAGTTAAAAAAATTAATCAGTTTAAAACACTTGTGGTGGGAAAATTATAATGCTGCTACTGCTAAGATTGCTTAGGGTTTGCATGCCTAGGGTTAAATGTTATTACGTGTTATAAGATTTAGGTATCATATAATAATAACGTATCCTGCACCGATAGTTGTTATTGTAGATATTTCCTCTTTCTTGCTGCAGGGCAAGCAGCCCCTATAAGGGATGAAAAGATACAGACTACTAGCAAGAAAGAGGAAGTTCTCTTTATTTAGCAACCGCAAGCTGCATCCGTGACGCTTCACAGAAATGTCACAGACTTAGTTAGAATAGGTATAATTTTAGGATGCTTGCAATTTAGATAAGTTGTTATTGTTGCATATGATTGGTTTCATCTTAATCTTCCAAGTGTTGCTATCCAACGTATACTGAGTTAAGCTTTTGTGATTGATCGCAATAACTGTAGGTTACAAGGTATATATTATGCTTACTGACTCTATGTAGTCAGAACATTGCTCGGTGTTTCCTAACACCACGTGTGTTGAGAGTGTTCTCAGGTTTGCAATCTTTGAGTAATAACCATTGTTCGACTTGACCTTGTTTGTCTCACTGAAGTTAAGTGAAAAATTTCCATAACACACTTCTGATTAAAAACAAAAAAAGGAAATACAAGGCAAATTATTTGAACTTCTAACATGTGCATCAGATTTCAATTTGATGTTATGATAATAAATAAAAATTATATATAAATTAAACTATATTTAATTTAATTTGTACTTATGGTTGTTCATTTTTGTTACCTAACATTTTGCATTCAAAGCAAAGCAAACCATTTAATTTAATCTCACAAATCCTGACTAATTTAATTATCGTTTGAATGGCGCAGGGCTGCTGGTGGTAGCTGCTAGCTTGTTGTCTTCAGGTGGTTCATCAACAGTTTTCTGCCAATTAGACCAAAACAAATAGCAATTTTTTAAAATAATTTTTTTATTTCCCCTACCGCAGTCAGGCCATACTTCACATCTCTCACTAAGTTTTACTTCACGTTGCACTTCCGTTTGTACTGTAAAGTGTAAAAGCTGTGTGCATTGTCCAATCAGAAGAGTTCAAGGATGAACCTTTCATGAATGATAGTAAATAGCCCAATCACAAACATAAATTTGAAACACATGCTTTGGCAGACAGCAAGCATGTCATTGGTCATTTGTGAGTGGCGGTACTAATTGAAAGTGGTACTAATTGAAACGTTTTGAGGCCACCAAAAAAATAATGTTTTCAGCGCTTTTTTGTAACGCAATGACTAAGCCACTGCCTGGCAGAACTCTGGGGTGTACGTGACCAGGCATGCCCATCCCCTATGCGTAGCCTCTGGCGAGGGTACTACAAATTCATAATTTCACAAAAATCATAACAGAAGCTTCTTACAATGGTGGTGTGCTATCCACCACTGATAAAAATCCTTTACGCTATTTGAGCTTCACAACCTTTACAATACCAGCCAAGCATCATTGCCGAGCTGAGACCACTACTTGCCTGAGAACATACAGCACCAATCATGCATTCCCCATGGCTTGTTTTAGGCACAGGGGTTTTTGTCTGGCCAGGTATGGTGAGTTGAATCTCTTTTACTTTCTGTATAAATCAAATAACTGTTCCCCACTTGGGATGCATGTCCCCACCGAGGGATATAATGAAGGTGGGCAAATACACATTTTAGAGTTTTGCATATTTCTAGACAAATGTCACATAACTTGCTAAGGACCTTCTTTAGCACATTCTATACTATATGATAATCTTTTGGTACAGTATATGCAGGGTGTTTGTCTGACAGTCTGTATGTCTCAGTTATATTTGAACATTGTAATGGCGCGAGAGCCTTGTTTAAACTTGATTTTGAGGGGTATATTTTCTCTGCTTTTTTTATCCAGTGTAGCAGGGCAGTAGGAAAGCCCTGCTTAAATGTATTGTTTGTTTATTTTAGAACATGGTTTTCCCCTCCGCCCCTGTCTTATTTTGTGGTTTGTTTATTATGATTTATGTTTGTATTTATTGGATGACGGCAAAGAGCTGTGTGTGTGTGTGTTTTGTTTTTGCATTGTGGATGGGAAGCCAATCCACGTTTAATTAAAACTCGTGCAGAAGGTCACCTGCATAAATACCTGCAGCTCTCTGCACTCCGGGTGGGGAGTTCAGAGGAGGAGTGAGAGGAGCGAGAGGATATATTCAAAAATGAAACTGAAATGAAAAGGATCTGTGAAGGCTACTGCCTGGCCGGACCGTAACTGTTATTATTGCGTTCGTGATTTGTTTGTGTTTGAATATTTATTTTCTGTGCTCTGTGATCAGTGTTCATTTTTGTTTAAATATTTTATTTATTTTTGTATTCTCTAATAAACGGCGCATGCCGCGCCTTTTGAACTGTAGTTACCTTTCTTGTTCGTCCTACTTCTGGTCTGACATCACCGCAATGCCATTTCCTGCCACAGCCAAGTTTCCAGAATGGCTAAAATATTTGTTATTACAAATTATTTATTTTTTGTTTTGTTTGCACTAAAATAACTCAAAAATGGCTGCGTGTTTAAACACCAGACCCATAACACAGTAATTTTTTCTTTTCAGTTGAGTTCCACCACCACCAATAAGTTAGTGGGTATTCGTCAGTTTAATAATTCTCTGAGGGTAATTTCATTTGAATTCCTTAGGTCACTTATGTCTTGTGGTTCTTGTGGATCATGACTTTTCCATTAAATCCAAAAAAAAAAAAAAAAAAAAAAAAAAAAAAAGAATTTAAATGTGCCCAACCTTAATTAAATCTGTGAAGCTAAACCCCGGATGCAGTATCACGATAGACAGCACTATCTCCAGTGGGGACTTGTGGCAATGTTGCCCCGCCCCTGTGTATTTCTGTGTTGTATGTTGTGTGTTAATGCTGGTGTATAGTCATTGGTACATGGGATCTAAGATGGGTTATGCGCACAAGTGTTTAAAATGTATATTTGTATTTAGGGACGAGGATAGCACAGCACTTCACGTGCAGGTAAAACGTAGTAATATGCGAGCACGGGGAATTGCACTTTATTGATTCACGTGCAGTTGTACCAAGACTCCAATTAAATGATTGATTAGCAATCGAGTCTCGGTACAGCTGCATAAAAGCAGCATGTTTTAACTCACTCGAGGTTGTGTGTTTGGTGAGTGGAGAATGGGATTGGAGACGGAGGTAATAGTAAAGTAATAGCAAATCATAATATCAGCTCACCGTGTTTCACCGTGTATCAGCTCTGTGTAGTCCATTTCGTTTGACTCTTTTTTTTTTGGCTATGAGTGCCATGTCCTGTGTTTTTTTTTGTCTTTCAACCTTTTATTTTCTGTTTGTTCATTTGTTAAATGCTGAGTGCAACCAAGCGCTCAGCTTTACCAAACTCCACCTCTCTGTTGTTTATTTGTTGGTTCCTGGTTCTGGTCTGACGTCACCCACTACAGCCGTCTTTGTGACAGGACTCCATGGTTTGATGAAATAGATTGTACTTCTTTTAAATATTTACAGCCAAGATATTAGTCAGTATATATTTAGTTTATATGTATTATATACACGATAACATATTACAAACAACATAATGTACATGACAATTAATACTGTATTACCAAATGTTTCAGGGTTTGTTTCCAAACACAAAATAATGTAATAAATTGCTTACAAACAATTATGGATTTGCAGCATTGGACCTGACGCGCCTGACAATCGCTGAAAAAAAAATGGACTGCAAAGGGTTAAGACTTGATCTAAAAGGAGCCCTTGAGTTAAAAGCAAATATTCTAGAAAGACTGAAATAATACAGCTATTAGAAATGTTATATTTGAAAAAGCAAGACAATAAGACAAAATAGTGTACTTTAAGGAAAACGTTTGCAATCTTGTTCTTACCTGCAACTAGTAAAAGCAGTGATGGTGAGGACTCATTGGTTTTGGTCGATGAAGCAGGGAGTTTTTGACAATTTAAAAGTGAAGATCCTCTATAGTGAGCGATCTTGTTAATATTAACGAACGGAATACCTTTCGAATAACAGACGGTAGGAGTTTATATTAAAATAAAGATTTTTCTATATATCACAGAAATTAATTAGAACCTTGGAGAAGAAATGGGAACAAAAGCGTAGGACAGTTTACTGCATTAAGCTAGTATTAGAAAATGCTTACGGTAATGTTTCATTTTAATTAACACTAAAATTGGCCAGAGGGAAGGCCATCTTAAGACCCGCTTCAACTGGATTTTGTATGAACAGAAAAAGAGGTCGAACTTAGTTCAGTCAGAATAATACTATTGCATTCTAATATATTAATGATAGCCTGTATTTAGATGTAAATAACTGGACCTTCCACTAAAAGCTTATAAAACTTCATAACAGATCAATGGAGTAAAAGAACATATTAAAAGTTTATTATAACAGATGCCTGACATTGACAATGTTGTAGACAAATTGTTAAGACACATCAGAGATAATATTCATTTAATTTAATCACTTTAAGAATTAGTTCAGTTTCTGTCTCCAACTAAACAAGAAGTCTTTAGACATATTAATGTTTATTTTACATAAAGGTTTTACTGCAATAAAAAATATGAACTGTTAGGTTTGAATATAAGACAATAGTGTAGACTATATTTAATAACTTTAGTACACAATAGACTTACTGGAATAAAAATAGCCTCGCCTTTTGCCTGTTGCAGCAGAGCAGTGCGAGACCTGGAAAGTTATTTTTGACAGTCAAAGTGAGATTTAATTGTCACAAGATTTACTTACTCGCAATTTTTAATCCAAGGCCTTTCTATAATGAGCAAAATTAACTTCATTATATCATAGAAATGAATGAAAACTTGGCAGCAAAAGCGAATATTTCATTTAAATGAGAAAAGTTGCCAAAGTATCAGTTTTTGTCAGATAGGTAGTGACTTTAAACCTTAGTGGTCCATTTATTCAGTGCCTGACTACCCCTTGTTTGCTGTATTTTTCACATACCTCTTTATAGATGTGCATACTGATAAATCCTCTCCTCATCACTCGTTTTATCACCAAACTCCTCAATAATGCAATCCAATCATTATTTTATTTCTATGACATCTCAAAAAGCTCTGCAAATGTCTGTGATATTCTTTGAGTGCTAGTTGCTAAAGCAGCTATCTTCTTTGTTTATGTCCGTGTTATCTCTGTGGTGCAGGGGCTGTGTGTATTGTTCAGCTCTGCAATACATTGCGTATTGCTTTTTCGCTTCTCTCGGCTCCTATCTGTCTCACTTGGCCATTGAAAGGTTTTCTCAGCTTTTTCCAGAGAAAAAACAACTAGAGACCTGTGCTTGACATCTTTTTGATGATGTCAGACTGAAAAGGGAAAATTGTAATGTCAGACCTGGTCCAATATTGGACTGCAAAGGGTTAATTGGGATGATGTTTGTGAGCCTAAAATGTCTTCATGCGGGGAATTTGGAAAAACACTTACAGTGGAGTTTCATATTAATCAAAACACTACTCTTGGAAAGTAAACAGGGTGTCTGAAATCTGTGTGCAAGCCAATTTCTAGAAACAGAGGTCAGGCTCTGTAGTTCGAACCCCTACCCGAAATATGCCCCCATCTATTGGGGTAAATAATAGTTTTTACAACCTCAAAATCTTTTCGTGTTTGCGGTGGGGTTGTCTTGCAGATGACACCATCGTGATGCAGAAAATTCACTTTGCCCAAACCCAGTCTGAAGAAGGTCATACAAAATTATATAAATATATATATATATAGTGACTCCTGTCACACAATTGTAAATACTAATTAAGTGGTCTATTTAAGTGCGCCGCTTTTAGCCTGGCCAGGCATTCAAATGTATTAATAAGCATCAAAAATAATGAAAACTTAAGAAACAAGTTATGTTTACCTTTAAATAAGTTTGGAGGACCTTGACCTTTTTAAACCCTGTACTAATGGGACGTCATATTTTCCTGTAGGTAAGTTTCTTTCTGTTGCTAATGGCTGAAGGTTTGCCGCGGGATATTTAAAAAGTGTTCAGGTTGGCTTACTCAGTTTTGTTTATTGTAAAACTACATAGAGTTAGAAAATGTAATACTTTTTACTATATTTTGTTTTTGTGTACGGTTTTAAAACAATTATCTAGTACAGAACAACTTTGCTAACACTTATCCTACCTTTCTGTTTACCTGTTGAGAATATTTCCTACTGGTGTTTTTGTGGATTTTTGCTGCTACATGATACCTGGTTTTCCCTTCTCTCATGTTCTAGTGGATTGCCTACAGACAAGCACGCAAGCCGGTGAGATCAAGCTGATTTATTGTTATTATTATTTCTTGGATGGTCCAAGAAGAGCATTGTTTTGGATTCCTTGGATATTTTTTGTTTTGTTGTTTCCTGGATTTTTCTGGATTACAAATACGTTTGGTTATTTTTTTTGTACCTTACCAATATGTTTATTTTCTGCTGTGGGTCTTATTTTTGATGAGCAGAGTATGAGACTATTATATTCGGGACATTGTTTGCATTTGTTTTGAAATGCTTTTGCCTTATTGATTGCATATATGAATTACTGTATGTAGCGTGGCTAAAGTGATTTAGCAAATACTGTTTTTTCTTTTTCTTTTTTGTTTTTACTTGTGCCACAAACTTAGTGGTCAATTTCCAACCCTCTCCTATTGTGCATATATATATATATATATATATATATATATATATATATATATATATATATATATATATATATAGAGAGAGAGAGAGAGAGAGAGAGAGAGAGAGAGAGAGAGAGAGACTTTTGACTTTGACTTTTAAGATCCTTTATTTAAATATTCCAAATAAAATCCATTAAAATTCAAATAAAGGTAAAATACAACAAAAGTTACAAAATCCTAAAATACATCGTATTCTCCTTAAAAACAGATTTTAAACAAAATAAAAGGATCATTAAAAAATCAATATTCAAGTGTTTTTTTCTTTGTTGAAAACAGAATAAAGCCAAAATAAAACACTGTAAAACAAAAATTAAATAAAATTAGAACAAAAACTGGAGCTCCCCCTCCTCACAGTACACAAGGCGTCTCCCACACACCACCTCTCCTGAAAGTCCTCCGGGTTACTGACCAGTTTAAAATACTCAAACTCTACTCTGATCTGGCTGACCACGAGCACCCTGAACTGAACCAATAAACTGGTCAGTCCAGAACCAGAGAGTTGATTTTTCCTTGTCTTTAAAATAGCCAATTTTACCTGTCCAGTTAAAAAATTAATAAGAACACACCTGTTTTTCATTTTAAAACTGTATAGAACCCCAAAAATAAAAAGCTCCCCCTAAAAACAACCCCTAAATTATTCAGGATTCCCTGCAGTAAATTAAAAAGTGGCCGCAGCCTCTCACACTCACTGTAGGCATGAAAGAGAGTTTCCTCTGCTGAGCAAAAAGCGATCTGCTCACTGATACTGGGGTCCACTCTATGGAGAAACCTGCCTGTGGACACAATGCAGTGTAGAATCTTCCACTGCAGGTCCCCCACTCTCTTGGTGAGAGACGGCTGTACAGCACCCTCCACACCGGCCTGTGCCCCTCCTCTACAGCCAAGTAAGCTCGCCACTTAGAGTCTACCAGACCCCTTAGCCTACTATACTCTGTGGCTTTAACACACAATTTGTATATATGTTTTCCATTCATTGTGTGAAAGATAATTTCCTCCACATTCTGCAATTTAAGCAAAGTCCCTCCATTCTCTCCACCCCCCTCACCTTCCTCACCTACTGCTGGTGACACGATCATCCCTGGAAATAAGGAAAGCTGTCTCTGCTCTGTGCCTCTGGACAACTCCTCCCTCAGGACTGCCTTGAGCTGCGGGGAGAGGCAGCCCCTCAACTCACCCATCAGTCTTTCTGCAAGCCTCTCTGAGTGCCAGCCTAGCTGTGCAGTTAGCTGGGAGGCAGTTAGCCAGCAGGAGAGCTCAAGGTTTAACAGGTGGACCATCCTGGTTACACCTGCTTTTAAAAAACTGGCACAGAGCGTCATCGACTGGAGGAACTTAACTGGAAAGAGTGGATTAAAAAATAGGGGCTCCTCAAACAGGTCCTGCCCTGTCAAGGACTCCACATCCCTTTCCACCCTCACCAGCTGCCAGGCTTTTAAAATACTTTGATAAAAAGGAGGAAGTCCTGCTTTACTAAAACTGGTGTTCTCAATTAAAAACAGGTGTTTTCCTAACCCCAGCCCCCCAACTCTATTGAGAAGGAAACAGGCCAGCCTCTTCCAATGAGCCTCCTCCTCAGTGTACAGGAGTCTCTGAACCGCCTGCAGTCTGAAGGCTGCCACCCTGCTGAAAATGCTGACTAGCCCCTGCCCCCCCTCATCACTAGGGAGGTAGAGGACTGCCGGCCTCAAACTGTGTCTCCCGCTCCAAAAGAACTCCAGCAACACTCTCTGGATCTCCTTCACCAGGCCCTGGGGTGGGTCCAGGCATACCAGCTTGTGCCACAAGCTAGAGGCCACCAGATTATTAATAACAAGCACCCGGCCCTTGAAGGACAGTTGAGCCAGCAGTCCCTTCCACCTCTGCAGCCGCCCCCTCACCCTGTCCAACAAACCCTCCCAGTTCTTTTTCATGTAGTTTTCTGTTCCGAGGTGCACCCCCAACACTTTAATACCTGTTCTGTTCCATTTCAGCCCCTCAGGCAGGAAAGGAGGGGTGCCCTCATCCCAGCTGCCTGACAGGAAGGTGTCACATTTTGCCCAGTTTACTCTGGCAGAAGATGCTCTCTGGAACTCATTTAGAGTCTGCTGCAGTGCTTGGACATCTGCATCCCCACTCACAAACACAGTCACATCGTCTGCGTAGGCAGACACCTTCACTGTGGCAGAGGAGGGTGTGGAGGGCGAGGAGGGCACTGTCCATCCAGCTAACCTGACCCTCAGCAGGTGCAGCAGGGGCTCTATAACCAGTGAATACAGCATACCAGACAGGGCACAGCCCTGCCTTATACCCCTGCACACTGGGAAGGGCTGACTCAGCCCATTGTTGATCTTTAAAATACTAAAAATGTTGGAATATAAAAGCCGAATATAAGAAATAAAACCAGGACCGAACCCGAAGGCTTCCAGTGTATGAAAGAGGTAGGTGTGGTCGACTCTGTCGAAAGCCTTCTCTTGATCCAGGGAGACCATTCCTACATTAAAATCACAAATATCACTTACAGTTAAAAAATCTCTAATAAAAAATAAGTTATCAAAAATAGAGCGACCCGGTATACAATATGTTTGATCCATATGTATTACAGTTCCAATAACACTTTTTAATCTATTAGCGATTGTTTTGGATAAAATCTTTAAATCAGAACATAAAATTGACACAGGTCTCCAATTCTTAAGCTGGCAAAGGTCTCCCTTCTTGGGCAGCAGTGTAACCACTGCCCTACGGCAGCTAAGAGGCAGTTCCTTGTGGCTGAGGCTCTCTCTCAGAACCTGGAGCAAATCCTCCCCCATTATATCCCAGAAATTATTATAAAATTCTGCTGGCAGTCCATCGATCCCGGGAACCTTTCCGCTGGAGAGCTGCTTGACAGCGGCGGTCATCTCCTGGTGGGTCAGCGGTGCGTCCAGCTGAATCTGCTCCTTCTCACTGAGGCTGGGTAACCCCTGGAGCAGCCGCTCAGTGTCCTCTATGTTGCACAGTTCTTTATTATAAAGTTCCTTGTAAAAACGCACCGCCTCTCTGCTGATTTCCTCCCGGGTGTGCAGTTCTTTCCCACCAGGAGTCCTGATACAGCACAGCTGTCTACTGTCCGCTCTCTTCCTTTCCAGGTTGAAGAAGAAACTAGTGGGGGCATCCATGTCTCTCAACTCCATGAATCTGGAACGCACAATCGCCCCCTTCACTCTTTCCTTCAGCAAGCTCCCCAGCGCGATTTTCTGCTCTTTTAGGTTCTCCAGGGTCTGTTCTTTAAATTCTGAATTTAAACTTTCCTCTAGGAGGAGGATTTTGGACTCCAGTTCTCTCACGGCTGTGTTCAGTGACCTGGTTGCATTTATAGTATATTGTTGACAAAAACATTTAATTTGTATTTTGCCAATGTCCCACCACTGTCTTAAATCTTTATATTGTGCTTTTTCTTTTTTCCAAATTATCCAAAAAAGTTTGAATTGTTGCTTAAATTTTACATCTTGTAATAATTTTACATTGAAATGCCAGTAAGATGCTCTGTGGGGTTCTGATTGAATTATTACTGTAATTAATAGACAGTGGTGGTCAGAGAGACTACTGGGGATGATTCTTGCTTTGATAAATTTATTTAAATCGTTTTTAGAAGTATAAAACCGGTCTAGTCTTGCTCTATATACACAGTCTGTGTGATACTGAGACCAGGTGTATTGTCTTGAACTGGGGTGCAGGCATCTCCATATGTCAACCAGGTCACTGGACTCTAACAATGCAGCCAACTCTCTGGAGGACTGAGGGTGTGGTTCATCATTATTTCTATCAATATTAAAATTAACAGTACAATTAAAATCTCCTCCTAGTACCACCACATCATTATTATTAATATTAAAAAGAGCTTGCTTTAATTTCTTAAAAAATAAAATTCGTTCCCCCCCTCTATTGGGGGCATAAATATTAATAAAAACATACACTGTACTGCCCAGCCTAGCTCTTACTTTTAAAATCCTCCCTTTCTCGATTTCATCCATATCTAGTAAAACTGCCCCCAGGCTGGGTTTAAAAAGCACGGCTACTCCTGCACTAGTACTAGCGCCGTGACTCATCACGCACAGCCCCTTCCACTCCGCTCGCCACGCCTCCTCATTCTCCTGATCCGAGTGCGTTTCCTGCAGAAACACCACCCCCGCCTGCTTCTGCTCTAAAAACTCGACTAGCTGCGCCCTCTTAAAAGACTGTCTGCAGCCGTTTAGATTAAAAGAAACAAAAACGCACCTTTCCATCATAGCTAAAAAAACTAACAGACTAAAACAAGTAATAAAAGAAGTTTCATAAAACACAGCCATTTTTAAACAAGAGATTTTGAACCACTGTTAAGATCCTTTTTAATTTTCTGAACAATTTTTTTTAATCTATAACGTTTTGGCTGATCAAATTCTTCTATTGTGGCTTTCCTTGTTATAACGTGAGCGGAGTGGAGAAATAACCTTAGATCAGGGAAAAAACTCTCTATTTCTACTCCCCTTTTCCCTTTTGTTTCTATCATAAAATCATTTACCTGCTCAAGTGTGTATAACTTTTTCTTACTGACGGGTTGGCTATCAGGGATGTCTGAGATAAGCGAGGAGTCAGAGAGCTCCCCCTCCATCTCATCCGCGCTGTCCTCTCGCTCGCCCCCGAGAATCCGCTCCTCCGCAGCTCCCTCCGACTCCTCAGCACCGGTCTCTGCCACAGCCATCACTATTTCAGGCGGCTGAGATTCAGCAAGTGGAGAGTCTTGCACCGCGCCCGGCTCACCCTGCGCTGTGCTCTCTTCCTCCGCGTTGGGAGGGACTGACGCCCCGCCTGGAGCCCGCAGTCTCCCTGTCTGCACGGGTTCGGAGTTCTGCACTGGCTGCGCTCTGCCATCCGGCAGCTCTGCAGCCTTCCGTTGAAATCGTGTCTTTTTCGCTACTACCTTGAATGATTCTTCACCATTCTCAGTAGTAGCTGTATTATCCTCCGAACCCGTCAGTGACAGACTGCGGCTGGGTCTCTTTGTGCGAGGCCGTGGTGTTGGTGGTTCTGCTCCGGTTTCCTTCTGGATCGCCTCCTCCTCGGTCAGCACGGGCTCGCTCTGCGGCTGCGGTGCAGGAGCCGACTCTTCCTCCCACTCACCCCCAACACCCCCGACTTCCTCCCCGCCAGCATCGCCCTGATCCTGCCCTGTCTCTGCTCTAGCCTCCTTTCTCGGGCAGGCTTTCCTCTGGTGTCCCTGTTCTCCACAGTAAAAACACCTCATCGTTTCGGAACTGACGAACACCACACAATTCATCCCTTCCACGTTAAAATTCCAGGCAACATTAATGACTTGATTAGGATCATTTAGTAAGACAAACGCCTGCCTTCTAAATGACATGACGTGCCTAACACTGTTATTTTTGCACCCCAGCGGGATTCCCTTAATCGGGGACACCAGTTTACCAAACCGAGCTAAATTCTTTTCTAATTGCTCATTTTTTAAAAACGGAGGCACATTAGAAATAATAACTTTCGTTACCGGGGTTACTAGAGGGGAAACCTGAACAAATTCACCTTTCACTGTAAATCCTTCCTCTACCAGCTTGTGTACCAGAGACACCTCCACTAAAAATATTACCAGCGCTTTATTCATTCTTGACGCCGACATAATATTCTCAAACCCCACCACCTCTCCTACTGCCAGCAGGCACTCCTCCACCGAAACCCCGGGGTCAGGCAGGCAACGGACCCCGTGTCTGCGGGTGAGAGCCCCCAGCCCTCCTGAACGAGACCCCATAACGGGATCTCCAAACACACACCACCACCCTACAAACAAACAAACAAACAAACACACACACATACACACCACTAACCTATAAACAAACAAACAACCAAAAAGAACAACTAAGTAACTATCAAAACAAAATAAAACAATAATAAATAAATAAATAAATAAATAAATAAAGTTTTAAATTTCCCGGTCTTACCGCACCGGCGTTCCACCTCTCTGCAAGCCCTTCCCACAATCCTCCACGAGAGAGAGAGAGAGAGAGAGAGAGAAATTTAGTCACGGGGTATGATACAGGACTACATCACTCAGAATGTCTTCAGTTTGTAATTAGAGCCAGGATGTTTTGAAGCCAGCCAGGTGGTGTGAATGACACCATTCAGTCTTTCTGGCCCAAATTTATAAAGGAGAAAAACCATCGCAAAAAGCCAAGTAATTTGAAGTGCTTTTTAAAACTCCAAAAGTAATGACTAAAGCTAAGGTTTACAATTTTAGAAAAGCAAACTATGAAGGTATGAAACAGGGACTAACAGAAGTAGGTTGGAGTAAAATAGAGAAAACATCCACAGAAAAAGGATGGCTGTTCTTCAAAAATGTAGTACTAGAGGCGCAAAACAATTACATCCCTAAAGTAGACAAATCTAAATGTAAAACTGAATTGCCAAAATGGTTTAATAGATCAATTAAAAAAAAAATTCTGTGAAAAAGGCACTTTACAGAGCATTAAAAAGGGACCAGAAAGAAAGGACACAGAAAGAGTACACGGAACTACAAACGCAAGTCAAAAAGGAAGTTAGAAAGGCCAAGAGAGAAATAGAAATAAACATTGCTAAGGGAGCTAAAACCAATTCCAAAATGTTTTTCCAATACAACAGCAAGAGAACATTCAAAGAGGAGGTTAAATGTCTAAGAGATACAAATGGCAAAATCGTAGATGAAGAAAAAAAATAGCAAATATATTAAATGATTACTTTTCACAAGTTTTTACAAAGGAGGATGCGGGCAACATGCTCCACATGTCATTCAGTTCCTATCCAGTTTTAAATAACTGTAGCATAACCGAGGCAGAAGTGTTAAAGGGACTAGGAGCTCGTAAAATAAACAAATCCCCTGGGCCGGATGAGATCCTCCCAATAGTACTCAAAGAAATGAAAGAAGTTATTTACAAACCGCTAACCAAGATCATGCAACAGTCTCTTGACACAGGGGTGGTACCAACAGACTGGAAAATTGCAAACGGAATACCGATCCACAAAAAGGGAAACAAAACTGAACCAGGTAACTACAGACCAGTAAGCCTGACTTCTATTATATGCAAACTTATGGAAACTATAATAAGATCCAAAATGGAAAATTACCTATATGGTAACAGGGTACTGGGAGACAGTCAACATGGTTTTAGGAAAGGGAGATCGTGCCTAACTAACTTGATTGATTTTTTTGAGGATGCAACATCGATAATGGATAATTGCAAAGCATATGACATGGTTTATTTAGATTTCCAGAAAGCTTTTGACAAAGTCCCGCACAAAAGATTAATTCTCAAACTGAATGCAGTTGGGTTTCAAGGAAACACATATACATGGATTAGGGAGTGGTTAACATGTAGAAAACAGAAAGTACTGATTAGAGGAGAAACCTCAGAATGGAGTGTGGTAACCAGTGGAGTACCACAAGGATCAGTATTAGGTCCTCTGCTATTCCTAATCTACATTAATGATTTAGATTCTGGTATAGTAAGCAAACTTGTTAAATTTGCAGACGACGACAAAAAATAGGAGGAGTGGCAAACACTGATGCAGCAGCAAAGGTCATTCAAAATGATCTGGACAAGGTGTAAGGTACTGCACGCAGGAAATAAAAATATGCATTATAAATATCATATGGTAGATACTGAAATTGGAGAAGGAATCTATAAAAAGACCTAGGAGGTTTTGTTGACTCAGAAATGTCTTCATCTAGACATTGTGGGGAAGCTATAAAAAAGGCCAACAAGATGCTCGGATACTTTGTGAAAAGTGTTAAATTTAAATCAAGGGAAGTATGTTAAAACTGTACGATGCATTAGTAAGACCTCATCTTGAATATTGTGTGCAGTTCTGGTCACCTCGCTATAAAAAAGATATTGCTGCTCTAGAAAGAGTGCAAAGAAGAGCGACCAGAATTATTCCAGGTTTAAAAGACATGTCATATGCAGACAGGCTAAAATAATTGAATCTGTTCAGTCTTGAACAAAGAAGACTACGCGGCAACGTAATTCAAGCATTAAAAATTCTAAAAGGTATTGACAATGTCGACCCAAGGGACTTTTTTGACCTGAAAAAAGAAACAAGGACCAGGCGCCACAAATGGAGATTAGACAAAGGGGCATTCAAAACAGAAAATAAGAGGCACTTTTTTACACAGAGAATCTTGAGGGTCTGGAATCAACTCCCCAGTAATGTTGTTGAAGCTGACACCCTGGGATCCTTCAAGAAGCTGCTTGAGAGATTCTGGGATCAATAAGCTACTAACAACCAAATGAGCAAGATAGGCCGAATGGCCTCCTCTCGTTTGTAAACTTTCTTATTTTCTTCTGTTCTTATGTAATGTGCGTGTTCAGTACTGGCCGCCACTCATCGTCAAAATAATGACCTATTTTCTAAGACTAATTAGGTAAAGCAGGCAATTCCACAATCAAACAATTTAAATACTCCTCACCACAATTAGTGGTGGAGAATTACACACCTGTGAGGGGAGAGTGTATTAAATGGAATGTCCAGACAGTAATTTATGTGTACAGAAATAAAATAATTTATTTTTATTTTCTATACACAACAAAAAGGATTAAATAACAAACGAAAAACAAAATGGTGTGAGGGAAGGAGTGCAGGGGTGGAATCCAAAACAAACTGTGATGACTCGTCTTTAATTTGTCTTCGTGGTGACCATACATAAACAAAAAAAGACAAAAGAAATGTTAGTATTTCAAAAAAATCCCGCTGCACAAAACCAGTCTCTCCCTTCACCCGTTACTCCTCCTACTTTTACTTTCGGACCAACCCCGAACACAGTAGTACGTTCCCTTTAGTATGTAATGTCCCGCCTCTGTAGTCAGTGGAACACCAATCCCCAACCGACACGTGTCCTTCTCCTTCACTTGACTCCAGTGGCTGGAATTTACATACTCGTACTTCCGCCCCTCACCAAGGTGCCGCCCCTCAAAAAGATGACTTTTGCCATGGTCACGAGATCTTGGTAAGGGAAGTCCCGAGTTGGTTTGATGCCATCTACTGTCGGGAGGCTGAATCACAGACCGAAACCCCTTTGACTGAAATCACAGATCCGAAACCTTAGAGTTGACTCATCACAACACCTCTCACAATAAATAACAGATTTGGGTCAACCCTGCTTGTGTAGGCTACTGTGACAAAGCTAGTGACTTTAAGAAATGGCCGCCCGAGAGTAATAACTACATGTCCCAGGAGCCTCTGTGGCAGTGACTGGATGGGCAGGGACTCCTGGGTATATAAGGAAGCTGAGAGAGTCAAAGCAGTTCATGGGAGGTTGCCACAGGGAACAGACTTCAGATCACTTGGAATAAAACTGGAATACCGAAACCTGTTGCAAGCTAGAAAGGGGTATGTGATTCATGACTGCCATTGTTTATGAAATTGTGTTTATAGTTAAATCGGCAGGTGAGTAAAATCGTCAAGGTTAATTTGATACAGTGCGGGAAAATTAAGCAAATAATTACATAACCAGCCAAATAGGGAACCTGGGAGTGAGGGGTAAACCTGAAGGCATTTATGATTTAATATAAAAGTAACCACACAAACTTGTGTTAGACTTTTAAAAAATGTGTTGAACACTATTTCTGGTTGGGAAACCGGAAATTCCGCTCTCTACTCACCCGGGAGTTCTGGATCGGACATCTCGGGCACATAGGAAGCGTCGGACCTTTTGGAGTGGTACCACCCAAAGTTTACCTACCTGTGGGCAAACCATCTGAAATAAAAGGAATCGAGAGGGAATTGAAAAAGGGAAAAACAAGAAAAGAACTGAATGTCTGTTGCACACGTGTCTCCACTCACCTTACAAAACATTCCTACTGCCCTGATAATGAACAGGGGAAATACTTGCCTACACTCAAGTTGTGTTTGTATCTCTGTGTAGAGAGGGACAAAGAAAAAAATAAGTTAGGCCCGAAAAAGGGCTAGGCATATTATTTTGATTTGTTTGTTTATTTTGTGTAAATAATAAACTTACCTGGACCATATATCACCAGGACAAATGAATAAAATATGTAATGTGCTGTGGCTTTTTAATAAACACATGTACCACTTCAGAGTTTGTAGTCAAGTTGCTTATACATTATGACGCATCATCCAGTTACTGTGCTTCGCAGATTAGATAACTTCTTATTACATAGAATTCTTCCAGGCATATAGACTTTTCAAACTTCAGAAACAATAAGTTTCATTTACTTACATCCATGGCAGTCAAACAGGTGATAATCCTTCCATTGTTGTACAGCAATATGTTCAGCAACAATAACTCCATACAGCTGCATACAAACAGTCTTCAGTTTAACTACAACTTATATCTTATTAAACTCTTATGAACAGTAGTTACAACTCTCCTAGTTCTTATGTTTGTGTTTATTTCTTACTACATGTATGATTTTAAAGCATATCTGTATGGTATATATGGTCAAAAAGCTGTACTTGCTTTAGCTACAAACTAACTGCGTCATCTGTTCCTCTATCCTTTTTTTAAACCATTTTCTTTCCAACTCGAATTTAACAATACTGCCTGAACAAGTATTGTTCAATACCAGAATGCCATATTACAAAAAATACATTCTGTAGGCATTACTAAAATAACGGTGGAGGATGAGCCCTCATTGTATATGAGACTTTTTCTTTAGTCCGCCTCGGAATATCGTTCCATCTTTTTTTAATCTCGTCCACTGTTCTTTTAACCCTTTGTAGTCAATTTATTCAGCGCTTGTCAGGTGCATCAGGATATTTATTTTACACGCGCTGTTTAAAATATATATTTTTTTCAGAGTAAAAAAGGTTTAAAAGGCACTCCATGGCAAAAGAACATCAGTACTGCATCTCCAGCCAAGCCCTCACATACCTCTTTATAAGAACATAAGAAAGTTTACAAACGACAGGAGGCCATTCAGCCCATCTTGCTCGTTTGGTTGTTAGTAGCTTATTGATCCCAGAATCTCACCAAGCAGCTTCTTGAAGGATCCCAGGGTGTCACCTTCAATGACATTACTGGGTGTTGGTTCCAGACCCTCTCAATTCTCTGTTTAAAAAAATAACTTCTATTTTCTGTTCTGAATGCCCCTTTGTCTAATCTCCATTTGTGACCCCTGGTCCTTGTTTCTTTTTTCACTTCAAAAAAGTCCCTTGGGTCGACATTGTCAATACCTTTTAGAATTTTGAATGCTTGAATCAGGTAACCGTGTAATCTGCTTTGTTCAAGACTGAATAGATTCACTTCTTTTAGTCTGTCTGCATATGACATGTCTTTTAAACCCAGAATAATTCTGGTCACTCTTCTTTGCACTCTTGCTAGAGCAGTAATATCCTTTTTGTAGCGAGGAGACCAGAACTGAACACAATATTCAAGATGAGGTCTTCTAATGCATTGTACAGTTTTAATCCTTTGCTTTCCTATGTCGGACCAGGTCCGACATAAAAATTTTCCCTTTCCAGTCCAATGTTGGACCCTATCCGACATCATCAAAAAGACGTAAACCACAGGTCTCCAGTCATTTTTTCTCCAGAAAAAGTCAAGAAAACCTTTCAATGGCCGAATGAAACCGAAAAAAGGGCGTATCTCACAACCCCATGCATTTCAGTGATTACATGGACATAATAAAGGAGGCAGATGCTTCTGCGTCCAGCACTCAAAGAATATCATGGACATTTGCAGAGCTTTTTGAGATGTTATATTAATAAAATAATGACTTGGATCACATTATTGAGGAGTTTGGTGATAAAACGAGTGATCAGGAGAGGATTTATCGGTATGCACGTCTATAAAGAGGTATGTGAAAAATACAGCGAAAAAGGAGTGGGGCTTGGCTGTAGATACAGAACTGGGTGGTTTTTTTTGCGATTCAATGCCTTTTGAACCTGTTTTATTATGAAAAATATATTTTAAACAGCACGTGTAAAATAAACAGCGCGTGTGAAAATAAATTAGACCTGATTAGACTGGCTGACAAGTGCTGAATAAATGGACCTCTAAGGGTTAATATTATTTCCCTTGATTTAAATTCAACACTTTTCACAATATATCGAAGCATCTTGTTGGCCTTTTTTATAGTTTCCCCACATTGTCTAGATGACGATATTTCTGAGTCAACATAAACTCCTAAGTCTTTTTCATAGATTCCTTCTTCAATTTCAGTATATCCCAAATGATATTTATAATGCACATGTTTATTGCCTGTGTGCAGTACCTTACACTTTTCTCTATTAAATGTTATTTGCCATATGTCTGTTCTGAATCTGTCTAGATCATTTTGAATGACCTTTGCTGCTGCAACAGTGGTTGCCACTCCTCCTACTTTTGTGTCGTCTGCAAATTTAACAAGTTTGCTTACTATACCAGAATCTAAGTAATTAATGTAGATTAGGAAGAGCAGAGGACCTAATACTGATCCCTGTGGTACTCCACTGGTTACTTCACTCCATTTTAAGTTTTCTCCTCTAATCAATACTTTCTGTTTTCTAACCACTCCCTAATCCATGTGCATGCATTTCCTTGAATATCTACTGAATTTAGTTTGAGAATTAACTTTTATGAGGGACTTTGTCAACATCTTTCTGGAAATCTAAACCATGTCATATGCTTTGCAATTATCCATTATCTATGTTGCATCCTCAAAAAAATCAAGCAGGTTAGTTAGACACGATCTCCCTTTCCTAAAACCATGTTGACTGTCTCCCAGGATACTGTTACCGTATAGGTAATTTTCCATTTTGGATCTTATTATAGTTTCCATAATGCATACTGTTACATCCTCTTCTGATCACTCGTTTTATCACCAAACTCCAAAAGAATGCGATCTAAGTCATTATTTTATTACTATAGCATCTCAAAAAGCTCTGCAAATATCCGTGATATTCTTTGAGCGCTGGATGCGGAGCAGCTATCTCCTTTGTTTATGTCCATGTTATCTCTGTAGTGCATGGGGCTACTGTATTGCTCAGATACGCCCCTTTTTTTGGCTTCATTCGGCTCCTATCGGTCTCACTCTGCCACTGAAATGTTTTCTCGGCTTTTTCCGTAGATAGGACATAGGACTGCAAAGGGTAAATAGTGCCTATACTCTAAGAAGTAAAGGCTCTCATTGCATGTTCTCATCTCAAAGCATTGCCACTGTGGGGAGACCTTTTTAGGTGCTTCTAAGAACCTTTTTTACATGGATTATATATTCTCTATTTACAAAATTTCAGTTTTGTCATGTAAGCTATTTACCATGTATTGAAAATTGGAGTTTGTAAAACAATATGGTACTGGTATTATAAATAGGAATTTACAAACTGACTTGATCAGAAGGGTTAATAAATGAGTACTTTGCAAAATATTATTAAATGATTCTTTGTCCTTGAAAACTATGTCTCCTGGCTGCAGACAAGTCTCCCACATCACGTTGCCTTTTATATAGCCTACTGTCTCACTGTGACAAATTAACGCCTGCTTTTCAGAGTTCTTAAAATAATCACGCAAATACAAGGCCCACAATTACTGGTAGCTTTAATAAATTAGACAGAATATTTAAGAATATAAGAACATAAGAAAGTTTACAAATGAGAGGAGGCCATTCGGCCCATCTTGCTCGTTTGGTTGTTAGTAGCTTATTGATCCCAAAATCTCATCAAGCAGCTTCTTGAAGGATCCCAGGGTGTCAGCTTCAACAACATTACTGGGGAGTTGATTCCAGACCCTCACAATTCTCTGTGTAAAAAAGTGTCTCCTATTTTCTGTTCTGAATGCCCCTTTTTCTAAACTCCATTTGTGACCCCTGGTCCTTGTTTCTTTTTTCAGGCTGAAAAAGTCCCTTGGGTCGACATTGTCAATACCTTTTAGAATTTTGAATGCTTGAATTAGGTCGCCACGTAGTCTTCTTTGTTCAAGACTGAACAGATTCAATTCTTTTAGCCTGTCTGCATATGACATGCCTTTTAAGCCCGGAATAATTCTGGTCGCTCTTCTTTGCACTCTTTCTAGAGCAGCAATATCTTTTTTATAGCGAGGTGACCAGAACTGAACACAATATTCAAGATGAGGTCTTACTAGTGCATTGTACAGTTTTAACATTACTTCCCTTGATTTAAATTCAACACTTTTCACAATGTATCCAAGCATCTTGTTAGCCTTTTTTATAGCTTCCCCACATTGTTTAGATGAAGACATTTCTGAGTCAACAAAAACTCCTAGGTCTTTTTCATAGATTCCTTCTCCAATTTCAATATCTCCCATATGATATTTATAATGTACATTTTTATTTCCTGCGTGCAGTACCTTACACTTTTCTCTATTAAATGTCATTTGCCATGTGTCTGCCCAGTTCTGAATCTTGTCTAGATCATTTTGAATGACCTTTGCTGCTGCAACAGTGTTTGCCACTCCTCCTACTTTTGTGTCGTCTGCAAATTTAACAAGTTTGCTTACTATACCAGAATCTAAATCATTAATGTAGATTAGGAATAGCAGAGGACCTAATACTGATCCCTGTGGTACACCACTGGTTACCACACTCCATTCTGAGGTTTCTCCTCTAATCAGTACTTTCTGTTTTCTACATGTTAACCACTCCCTAATCCATGTACATGTGTTTCCTTGAATCCCAACTGCGTTCAGTTTGAGAATTAATCTTTTTTGCGGGACTTTGTCAAAAGCTTTCTGGAAATCTAAATAAACCATGTCATATGCTTTGCAATTATCCATTATCGATGTTGCATCCTCAAAAAAATCAAGCAAGTTAGTTAGGCACGATCTCCCTTTCCTAAAACCATGTTGACTGTCTCCCAGTACCCTGTTACCATATAGGTAATTTTCCATTTTGGATCTTATTATAGTTTCCATAAGTTTGCATATAATAGAAGTCAGGCTTACTGGTCTGTAGTTACCTGGTTCAGTTTTGTTTCCCTTTTTGTGGATCGGTATTACGTTTGCAATTTTCCAGTCTGTCGGTACCACCCCTGTGTCAAGAGACTGCTGCATGATCTTGGTTAGCGGTTTGTAAATTACTTCTTTCATTTCTTTGAGTACTACTGGGAGGATCTCATCCGGCCCAGGGGATTTGTTTATTTTAAGAGCTCCTAGTCCCTTTAACACTTCTGCCTCAGTTATGCTAAAGTTATTTAAAACTGGATAGGAACTGGATGACATGTGGGGCATGTTGTCAGTATCTTCCTTTGTAAAAACTTGTGAAAAGTAATCATTTAATATATTTGCTATTTTTTTTTCTTCATCTACGATTTTGCCATTTGTATCTCTTAAACATTTAATCTCCTCTTTGAATGTTCTCTTGCTGTTGTAATATTGGAAAAACATTTTGGAATTGGTTTTAGCTCCCTTAGCAATGTTCATTTCTATTTCTCTCTTGGCCTTTCTAACTTCCTTTTTGACTTGCGTTTACAGTTCTGTGTACTCTTTCTGCGTACTTTCTTTTTGGTCCTTTTTTAATGCTCTGTAAAGTGCCTTTTTTCGCTGAATATTTTTTTTAATTGATCTATTAAACCATTTTGGCAATTTAGTTTTACATTTAGATTTGTCTACTTTAGGAATGTAATTGTTTTGCGCCTCTAGTACTACATTTTTGAAGAACAGCCATCCTTCTTCTGTGGATGTTTTCTCTATTTTACTCCAATCTACTTCTGTTAGTCTCTGTTTCATACCTTCATAGTTTGCTTTTCTAAAATTGTAAACCTTAGCTTTAGTCATTACTTTTGGGGTTTTAAAAAACACTTCAAATGAGACCATGTTGTGGTCTGAGTTTGCCAGTGGTTCTCTGACCTCTGTTTTAGTTATTCTGTCTTCGTTATTTGAAAAGACTAAATCAAGGCATGCCTCCCCTCTAGTGGGTGCCTTCACAAATTGTGTTAGGAAGCAGTCATTTGTCATTTCCACCATTTCTATTTCATCCTTCGTGCTACCCACCGGGTTTTCCCATTTTATTTGGGGGAAGTTGAAATCCCCCATTAGTATGGCTTCTCCTTTGCTACACACATTTCTAATGTCATTGTATAACAGATTATTGTGCTCACCGTCTGAATCTGGCGGTCTATAGCATGCTCCTATTATTATGCCTTTTGAATTTTTGTCCGTTATTCTGACCCATATTGATTCGGTTTTATTTTCTTTGTCCAGGTTTAACACCTGGGCTTCAAGACTGTTTCTTATGTATAGCTCTACCCCTCCTCCTCTTCTGTCCTGCCTGTCTTTCCTATACAGTGTATACCCACAAATATTATATTCGTCCCCATCACTCTCAGATAACCACGTTTCTGTAACACCTATCACATCATAGTTACCTGTTAGTGCAGTAGCTTCAAGTTCTAGAATTTTGTTTCCGATACTTCTAGCATTTAGATAAATACATTTAATGGTTGTCTTACCTGAGTTGTTGTTCTTGTATTGATGCGGTCTCCCTTCTGTTTTTTTGTTGATTTCTCCCCCCTTCCTTTCTAGTTTAAATGCTTCCGAACCTGCTCGAGGATCTTTTCTCCGAGTAGACTAGTTCCCTTGTTATTTAAATGCAGTCCATCCCGTCTATACAGATAGTCCTCGTTGTAGAAAGTGGTCCAATGATCAAGATAGGTGAAGCCTTCCCGTGTGCACCACGTCTTCAGCCATTCGTTTTGATTAATTATTTCCAGCTGTCCATATGGTCCTTTGCAAGGTGCGGGTAGTATACCAGAAAATACCAGCTTAGGTTGACCAGGGTGTCCTCAGCTCACCCCTGTAGCTGTGTCGCTGTAGCTCCTGGATGGTGAATCTGCAGCTTGTAAAGAAGCGGTCAGCGTGTGTTCATCTTCGCCCTCCCGAGTCAGCACAGGGGTGGTAGTGGTGACCTAAGTCTAAATAATAATTGGCATTTCAAATTGGGAGAAAATAACAAAAAACAAAAAAAACGATTAAAAAAGAACCTCTACATGGACACCAGTCCAATAGTGAGTGCTCCGGGTGAAAGTGGTGTTGTGAATATACGTTAATAGTGATTACAGTGGTGCAGTGCAGTTCGGGTTTGATGCTGGCTTAACAGCGACAGCTCCCGGATACTTATCCATCTACAGTGACAAATGAGACAGACAACATTAAACACTCACGTAACAGATCCCTCAGCCACATCCCCTGATATATCTTCAGTCACGCCCCCTTTGGTAGTGAGTGCAATCACGACTCCTCCAATCCATGACTGACACATCACCTATCGCAGTAAGGCACTTCTAGTATTGTGACTTTTCCCCCTTTTTGGATGGCCGACTTCTGACTGACCCTGGAATGAACTGTCAAACCATCCAGTCTGGCTCGGATTCATTCGCTCTCTGTCACAGGGTCCCACTCCCAAATGCCTTCTGTGTTGGAAGGTAATACAGTATTTTATTTTATGGCATGTGTAGGTAACTTTTGCTTATTGAAACCTAATTTTTCCTGGTTTTACCTGATTTTTGGAAATGATGAATCTGCATGCAGTTCTCAGTCTGAGTCGCCAGGCTCCATTGTTGGAAGATAACTGGAAACAGCAGCACTTTGGTTTTACATTTTGCAGTGTGTAATATGGAGAGCATAACACATGCCAATATTAATCAAAACTTCAAGTCTTACCATAATAAATTGTTTTAATGTTTAACTTTATTTTTTAGAGTTCAACAGTAAGAGTATCCTGTTGCTTATTGAAATGACAAGACTAGACTGGGAACTCTTCAACTCAAATAAAGTCCAATTGTTCAACATGCTCCAGCTCTAGCATGCATATAATTTCCTACCTGAAAAAATCTGGAACTGGAACAATATTCTGATGACATATAAAAGAGCCAAAGACAGGTGCAGAGAGAGTAGCCAAGGAAGAATTAACTAGGAGTAGTTTGAGGTATGTTAGGGTCACTTCATTTTTGTATTTTTTTTTTTTAATCACCACCACTAAATGCTAAATATTTGGCATTAATGACTAAATTTTCATGGCTGTTTAGTAAAGCAGTCCATTGTAATTTTTTTTGCATACTTACATGATTTTCATTCAAGGAGTCTATGTATAAATCCTGAATGTCATTTTTCTTCCTTTGTTTTTCAGGCTATTGTCAGTCTGTTTTCAAAGACTGTGGGATCACCACCAACAAGTGGTTCTATTTTTTTGACACCATTAATTCCAACATCCAAAGCTGCACATTAACCTGTGCACCTCACATATCATGATCATCAGCACCACCTCCAGCACCCTGCACACACTCCACTCCCTTCCCAAACTGAAACACTTAATACACCAAACCTCACCCGTCTGGAACCCAGCATCACACCATCCACCTCTCATTCACAACCAAAACCATCAAAAAGAAAAAGGCCTCAAAACCGTATAACACATTCTTAGAGCAGTATGAGCAACACGCTCATAGACAAACTGTTGTTATAGAGTCCCTTTTGGATAGAAGGGAGCAAAGAGAAATTTAAATGCTGAAGTGTCTGAAAGACATATCTTCTACATTACATCAGATCTCAGCCAAACAGGACCGGATTCTTACTCTTCAAGAAAAACAAAAATGACGTATACTTTAAGTAAATAAATACATTGAATTGTAATCTTATTTTCTTTTCTCTTTTGTGCACTTATGCAAGCATGGGTAAATTAAGAGGTATTTTATTTCCACTGATTATATTACTGTTGACTCTTAGGTGTGCATTAAGAAATTGGACACTCTATTGTTCCAAATATATCTCACTACATTACTAATGTGAGACTGAGTTTAGATGTCAGTTAGCTGACTGGTAAGATCTACATGAATGGGTTTTAAAACATACATAGTAACACACAGACAAGCTTTGAGGTTAAGTTTTGGTAAATAACAATGTATTATACAGTTTGCACTCAAAAGCATAACATTTTACTGCTCATTTACAACTTAAATTTCACTGGATGCCTACAAGGGCTTGACAGTAAAGAAAGGTGTGAGGGGCAGCAAGCTTGGGGCATGTGCTTGAGAGACAAAGGTGTTAGACATAGGACAGGATGGACAGGTGCCTGTACTTAAAGGATCAGGTCCGGCAGCATTGTCTGGCTGCTGGGCGGCTTAAGACGAGTAAGGGCTAGGACAAGCCATACAAACAAGACACTCTGAACTCTCACCGAGGAGGATGAGAGACAGAACAGATGGAAGACGATACTCTCAAATCTAGGCCGGGTCAGGCAGAATCCTTTGGCTGCTGGACGACAAGGAGAATGAGAAGACAAACACTCTCAAGTCCAGGTCGGATCAGGCAGCATCCTTTGGCTGCTGGGTGACCAGGAGAATGAGATATAAGAGTACAAAAGGATAGATTCCGTCACTACACAGGCAGCATCGGCTGGCAGCTGGGTGGCGTGGAGAGTTAGGGAAAAGTGTCTTGGGTCCGTACAGGAGAGACGAAGGACGAGAATCCCCCCCCCCCTGCGCAGGGTTAAGAAAGGTGCTCAGACCTGGAAAAGAAACTAGGGAGAGTGATAGCAGGTTGTGGCCTCCATGAGGCTAGCGCATAAGTTGCGAAAGTATAGATGTGGCCAGAGGGTCCCATCTGACCAGCGATGAACCACCGGGGATGGCAGTGACTTGGGCAGGAGGCCGACCTGGTCGGTCAGTCGGGGGAGCGAGACTCACTTCCCCCCCAAAAGAAGGACCCCCGGCTCCCCACAGAACCACACCGTGTAGATAGGAAAGAGATTACAGAGCCGCACACATAGATGATAGGGAAGGCTGGAGAGAAACAAAGCAAAGAGAGGTTAGCATGACGGGCCATCCGCACTGTGGAAAGGAAAAACTCCCCCTATTGGGAAGAAACCTCTGGTGGACCTGGCAGAGAGGGCGCCCCCACTCCGGGCATACTAATGGGGGACTGGTGAGCTAACCAGTCTTTCTGATGAAAATGCAGACCAAATTGAGTAATGAAGCTGAGCTTTGGACGGCACTGTAGCCGTGCTGGAGACTGGATGGAGCAGGAAAGATTAATGTTGGAGCTCCTGCAGCTGAATAGAGAAGCTGAATGATGAGAAGAATCATCTGAGTAGGTAGGAAAATAGTTGATAATATCTTGGCAGCGCTGTGCAGAAAAATTACCTGCAGTGAACGGAGCAAGGTTTTAAATATTAGTGAAGATGTTAAGATGAAGCACGAATGATGGAGTCTGAGCATTTGCTACAAAACAAAAAACAAATGCAAGACAGACAAGAGAGGAAATAGTGCTAGGTTAGTATAGGAAAAAGGGGGAGATTGACAGACGGGGGTGCAAAACGGAACTCCCGACTCTGCCCTGGCCACGCCCCTTGACTGACGTGGAGAGTGCTGCGATGACCAGAAATGAGCTGCCCCCCAACCACCCGGATGTGATTGAGCCTGCTAATCACTTCCCCCAGGCGGAGTGAGGCTGAGGAACAGCATAGAGACATGAGATAAACAGGGAAAATGCAGTGAGAGAGCGTCTCTATGGCATCCCTCGAATTATGCTTAAAAGCTAAAATAATAAAACAGTCAGTCAGTAATACAAGATGAATGGGCATTTAAATATATACTGTACACAGTAAACGAATGTTGCATTGCCCTTATTTCTCTTGGAATTGCTCACAGAGAAGCTCTTACTGATAATATGGGATCAGTATTTCCCATTTAATTAAGTTATATGGATAAAATTTCTTCGATGTAATGTGACACAGTTTTTAACTTAATTTATAGACTGCTTGAATGCTAGCACTCCAATACACACAGTGAATTTAAAATGTGATTGTCTACCTTTACTTGTAAGTATGTGAGCATGAGGTTGCACATAATTAATTCACGTGCTGGGATTCAAGTGAATAATTAATTGGTAATTGAATCCCAGCACAACAGTATATATAGATGCACGTTTTACTCACTCGGGGTTGTTGGGTGTTCGGTGAGTAGGGAACGGGAGAAAGAGGAGTTTAATATCAATTGCTATTACGTGCTGGTGGGACCTGCATGGTACTTGTTTATTTTAATTCACCCTGTTTGTTAGGGTGTCGATCTGCTCACCGTTTTTTAAGTGTTAGTCCGTTTTTGTTTGTCTATTTATTTTGGTGTAAAGTGCCAAAATACCTCATCTGTCCTGTCTGTGTGTATTCATTTCCTGGTTCTGAAGTCACCACTCAGCCATCTTTGTGACAATACACACCACATAAAATATAAAACACATAAATACACACAGGGACACGGCACCCCACCACACCCTACCGTGGGGGTTCCCACACTCCCTGTACCCCCAACCCATTTCAGACAACACCCCAACCTTGGAAGTGTCTTTAGTAACCATCTCTGAGCTGGTTGTTTCCATCGCGAGAGAGCCTCCATACAGTGATGAGACAGTGTGAGTGAGTGGTGGCATTCTAAGACAGGGTGCCGGACTCTGTGGTTGAGCCAGGCTTGGAGAAGACGCGTGCGTGAGAGCCCTAAGGGGAGGATCTGGGAAGCTGCTGCCATCAAGCCTAGACGTATCTGGAAGGTCAGTACCCTCAGTGCTGCATTGGGTTCAAACAGCTCCAAGCAGACAATTAGCCTCTGGATTCTATCGTCCAACAGTTTGGTTATCATATTTCTGGAATTGAGGCTTAAGCCAAGATAGACATCCCTTTGAGAGGGTGTCTAACTGCTGGAGGTGGTTGGTGATCAGTACTGTGTGCAACACTCCCTGTGCTGGTGACTTGGCACATATCAGTGCAAGGAGCTAGAGAGAGGCCGAATGGCAGTACACAAAACTCGTACAGGGTACCTTGAAAGGCAAACCACAAGAGACAAACCCTGTGGCCGGGTCTGATAGGGATGTGAAAGTAGGCGTCCTTGAGGTCCACTGTAGTGAACCAGTCCCCTTACCTTACTGACTGCAACAGCAACAGCATCTTGAACCTTTGGACTCAAGTATAGATTGAGCTGTCTGAGGTCGAGGATTCGGCACCAGGAAGTACCTGGAGTAAAACCCTTGTCTCTCTTTTGTAGAGACGCCACCTCCTGAGACACTAATATAGTGACTTGAGGATTCATGACCGTTGTTGTGATAATGCCCTGAAAGGGAGGAGGGATGAATCGAAACTGCAGAGTAACCAGCCCTGATGGTGGTAATCGCCCAGGTGTCCGTGGTGCAAGTTCACCAATAATCCAGGTGGGCCTGACAGAATGGGCCCTGGACTTGTGGCAGCAAATCACTAAGGCTGCTGGCTTGTAGAGGCTTGCACCTGTGGCTGCTGCTTGTGAGCAGGGCGCCGGTAATTGTGTCGGCCTCCGCGTTGCGCACCATGAACATGGTTTTACATATTAGCTGAATCTGCTTTTGGGGCTGAGGACGCCTGTTTAGCCAATGCTTTGCTGGCTTACGGGCTGGGGCTTCTGCTTGGGGAAGAGGAGTGCCAACTCCTTAAAAGACTCATGTGCTTGGTGAGAGTGTTTTAGCATCTCATCCACTGTCGGCCCAAACGTATGCCCTGGTGTTACAGGTGCACCCAGTAACGATGCCTTGTCCTTGTCATGTAGTTGAGCCTGAGCTAGCCAGAGCTGCCTTCTTGCTGCCAACAAAGCAGCCATGGTCCTGCCCAACGCCTGACCACTGTACTTAGAAAACTGGAGCAGATGGTTGTTGACCAGGCTCAGCTCGTCCAACTGAAGGGACGAGGACCTATGATCCGAGGACAGTGATTGTAGCAGCATGGACTGGTAAGCCGCCAGTATGCTGCTTTAGCTACCAAAACGTGAGAAAAATGCTGAGGCTGAGGCCACATAGGCCTTTTTCAGTATAATATTAGTGGCACATCAATGGAAGCCTCAACAGGAGGAAACTGGGCAAGGTCCAGCTTATCTGCATTATGCACCCTATACAAACTGTACAAACTAGGCAGCTGCACCTTGTGGTAGCACGTCTGATAAGGGAGGTGAACTTCTCCGACAGGGAGAGGCTTACTGTGGAAGCCAAGACATCTGATTAATTCTTAGGTGTCCATGTCCTCAGATGCAGTAAGGGACATGGCGTCCTCCTGTTCAGGTTGTGGGTGAAACCTGGAGACAATTGGGGGGGGCTCACAGCAGCTCCGTCAAAAGGGACTGTTGCTGGTTCATAGCTTCAAAAAGCTTTTCCATTTGCCCCACAAACCGGTCAGTACCAGAAGGCCTGCTACAGCAGCTCCTTTTCCTCTTCCTTGGTGGAGGAGAGGGGGAGCTCTGAGCCAGGTGATGCAGAGAAGGATTTAGAGGAGCACAGGCTCTTAGTCCTGCTCCTACCCCAGAGGAATTGTTTCCTAGCTCCCGGCGTAACAGGGAGTGTGGACTCTGTTGAGCGCACTGCAGGGGATGAATGGGGCGAGTCATGCTGCACCAGTGTCAGAGATACAGATAGGTCTCTGGAACAGTGGGCCAGCCTGCTTTCCAGTGTCATCTTAGGAAAATGAGCACAAACCGCTGAAGAGCTGCATGCTCCCTTCCCAGGCAGCGGATGTACTAATCGTGCTTATCCTCTGCTGGAATGTACCATGTACTTGTCTGCTAAAAATCGAGTAACCTTCTAGTAGCAGCAAAGCAAACAAAACAAAGGCATAAAGACACTTGGAATAGTCTCTGGTCAAAAAGGACCTGACAATTCAACAGCGCAGTGTGTCTAAAAAGCTGCTAACACTGGCAGTGTCTCTGTAGCGTCAAAAGCTGAGTGGAAAAAGAAAACAGATGGCTAGCACAGTATACTGTCTATGTACAGAGGCAGAATCCAGTACAGCGAGACAGCCTACATGCATGCTGGGTTTCTGAAAGAAAAACAGAAAATAATTAATTAAAAAAAAAGATACTTGCTAAAAAAAAAAAAATATATATATATATATATATATATATATATATATATATATATATATATATATATATATATATATATATATATTAAATTAATCAGAACCTAAAGCTAAGAATACACTTAAATTACTTAAAAAGCCAAATTATTTCAAAATATGAAATGAGAGCAAAAAAGTTAATTAAATCAACTTATGTCCATAGTTATGACAAAGTCAGACCTCACTCCTTCCTCAGGCAAAGGCTGAAAGAGAAAATGGCACTCAGCATTATGTGTCACTCATGTTTCTCTCTGGGCGCGGTAATAGATACATTTCGTACTTGAAAGGGAACTTTAAATAGTGACACATATACATACGTACATATATGTAAAAATATGTAACATACAGTTGGACGGACAGCTTCCACATACCTTGAGATGATGATACATTCAGTAATTGTGGGTAAAGAAGCACCAGTGGTGTAGCATTCAGGACTGTAACAGTGTGAGCTGCCCTGTACAATATTTATTTTTAGAACAGGGTTTCCCCCTCCGTCCCTGTGCAGTTTATTTTGTGTTTTGATTATGATTTATTTATTAGTGTGTATTATGTATTTGTATAAATGTCGGTGAACACCATGTTTTTGTTATTGTATTCATGACGGTGTAGCCGTGTGTTTGTTTTGTTGTTGTTTTTATTTTGTTCTGGCAGAGACGAGATGGCTGTCCTCTGCCAGTTGTTAATTTGAAACCTTGTGCAGAAAGTGACCATCTCCCGAATTAAGTGATTAATTTGTTGCTAATCGGGAGATGGTCACCTGCATAAAAGCCAGCAGCTCTCTTCCCTCTGGGTGGGTGTAAGGAGGACAGAGAGAGAGCGAGCGAGAGGAGATATTTAAAACGTACAGGAATAGTGAAGGAGATTTGCCCAGTCTGACCTGGAGTATATCATTTTCCTTTTGTGTTTGTTTTTGTTTAATTATTTTATTTATTTTTGTATTCAAATAAACGGCGCGTTGTGTCTCTTTTTCCAACTGCAGTACTTGCCTGTGTTTTCACGTCCTCATTCTGGCGTGACATCACCGCAACGCCATTTCCTGTCACAAGGACATACATTGATCTTTAACATGCACGCATACCTGTAAAAATCTGCGTCATCTGTAAAGTGTGCAACTTTGTTTCCTTATAATTAGGGCCAATAACACAAGGACTTCATAAAAGGTAATATAATCTTTTTTTTTTTTTTTTTATTGCATTATACCATACATATTATATAAATGCTGATTTGTACAATACAATCTTCATTGAAACATGTTATAAAATATTCTTACTCAAAAAATGAAAACAACTAAGAACTTTTACCAGACAGTCAAATACGTTTCTTCCATTGAAAAAAAAACAAAACATGGGATACCATTTAAATGTTAACAGACAGTTACAGATATGGGAGGGTTGAGGGATATCAGCTGTACAAGACTAAATTAACAAAAGGCAATGCTGCTTTTTTTCTATAATCTTGTGATTACTGGTAATACTTATTAAAAAGATTAATCTCTATATGACCAGCTTTCTCCATTTACAGTACTGTTTCTTAAACTCACCCTTACTATCATGTAATGTTGATGCTCGCTGTGGGTTCCCTATATCCACTGTCTGTCACTGCTTCCTCTTACTTGATTCAACTGAAAAAGAACCATTCCCTACAGCACAGCTCTGGCTCATAAATTGATGTGGGGTGGGTGTGAATTGAAAAACAACAACAAGAATTATCTTATATAAAATCACAGTTAAAATTAGTATCATTGGTATCAAGTAAATCAATAATCTCTTAAATGGAAGTGATTTAAGGTAAGATTACTTTGCATGTTCTATTTTTATTCAAATTAAAGCACATCAACTATTACAAAATAAATGTCATGAAGAGATTAAAAGCAAGATGTCTTTGATTACTTGGCTTATTAAACCACCTGTGTCTTGTAAAATATGCTGTGAAAGTCTTCTGTATTGCAATCTCAGTATTATTTGGTCTACTTTCATGTGAAGCAGTCCTTTGTCCAAATTGGATATATGTTTTTTTATGAAGAACACGATATCTTTTTAAACCTTGATAAAATCAAACTACAGTAGATACCCCCATCCACTCTCAACAGGAACACACTCTTACAAGTACAGTACACTGGTTCATGTAAAGCAGTATGAAGAATATATTTCAGAGCTGCATTAACCTCTTTTTTTTCTTGGCCATAACAAATATTACAGAAGGGAGGGACTGTTTTTTTTTTTTAACCCAATGCTGGAAACAGACCTTTATGTCAGTTTTTACTCCTACAAGCCAAGTCATACACGTTGGTATGATTTTACACCATTAGATATATAGGCTAATAGGAGATTGGGAGCATTTGTATATATCCCTTACACCTTTCTCAATACATTGCATGTCACTAGAATGCAACTAAATTATCGTCAATTCTGGCAAATGGGGGAGGGGGGGGGCGGTTCATGGATAAGCATAATATCTCTCCAAGTTACCTGTATACACATCGACTGGCAGGGTGGCTGCAGAAAGGGGATGCGAGTTACCTGTATACACATCGACTGGCAGGGTGGCTGCAGAAAGGGGACTCAAGTTACTTGTATACACATCGACTGGCAGGGTGGCTGCAGAAAGGGGACTCAAGTTACCTGTATACACATCGACTGGCAGGGTGGCTGCAGAAAGGGGATGCGAGTTACCTGTATACACATCGACTGGCAGGGTGGCTGCAGAAAGGGGATGCGAGTTACCTGTATACACATCGACTGGCAGGGTGGCTGCAGAAAGGGGACGCAAGTTACCTGTATACACATCGACTGGCAGGGTGGCTGCAGAAAGGGGATGCGAGTTACATGTATACACATCGACTGGCAGGGTAGCTGCAGAAAGGGGATGAGAGTTACCTGTATACACATCGACTGGCAGGGTAGCTGCAGAAAGGGGATGAAAGTTACTTGTATACACATCGACTGGCAGAGACCAGTTATACTGCCTTTCTTTTTTGTTTGCTTATTCAATCAGCAAAAATACTTCCCTGTTTTTACAATTATTATAGGTAATCCAAACTAAGATAACATACCCTAGTTTTGGTCACCTATTAAGTAAAAAGGGAGACTGGAGAAAGGTTAATACAACTCTAAACAGTAAAGATGCCTGAGAAAAGGGAACCGAACCGCCATCCTTCTGGCACTGGCCCATAGTTTTTCTTGCCTTTAAACTTGCTGTTTGAATCATGGAAATGTTGTGCTTTGTTACAGATCTAAGGCAAATGTCACATTACAGGTCAAATTTTACAACATCGATACATTGTGCAGTATTGGGGTTGACGTGATGCTTATAACACAGTAGCTTGTATTACAATCTCTGGGTTCTCAATGTCCTTTTTGCTCTGTACCATCCTCAGTTCCAGTTGAGCTGCGCTTGGCTTCTTCCCAGCTCCTGCCATGTCTGGAAAAAAACACGTTTCATTGAATTTCTGGGGGGAAGATCTATTACATTTATTGTAAAAGAAATGTCTAATCAAAGCATCATGAACTGTACTGAAGGACCATCTGTCTATAGGGTGATGAACATCCATTTATATACTTTTACCATGTTAATCATCTGTCTATAAAGGACACTCTCCAGCAGACTATTTGCCCTGCTCATATTAATAAGGTTTGTTTTGTTAACTAAAATAGGCATAGTGGAAAGAAATTCAACCAGGATTGTTTTATTTTAGTTACCAGGATTTAATATAAGATCATTCAAGAAAAAAAATGTTAAATACAAACCTTTAGTGAACATTTGCCAACAATTAATATGATAGACAAAAATACACAATTACTGAGTTTAACAATCTTTATAAAAAAAAATAAATACAAAAGCATTCAAGCAATTTTCATGACGTGACAAAAGTATATTGGTGCCTTTACATTAAGTCTGTAAATGTAATAGAATTAAGTAAAAAATATATTAATTGATAATAAACCATACACAGTAACTAAGCTGATTATAAAGTCAATAGACAGAAAAAGAGGTAATTATTTCCAATATTTGTTGAAGAAGAATGTTTTGGTAACACAGCAGATTATGGTCAAGACAAAGGAGTTGGATTCATGTTTGAGAAATGCACTTGTAGTAAACAAAGGAAAGGGCTACAGAACAGTATCAAAGAAATGTGGAATAACAAAATCCACAATTAGAGAAATATCCAAGAAGTACCACAGAACAAATACAACTGAAACGCCTGAAAGAAGAAAATTACGGGTGCAGCAGGTAGGAGAATAGTCTGAGCAGCTAAAAAAAATCCAACATTAACAGCCAAGGACTTAAAAGGAAGATGTAGAAGCATCAGGCATAATTGTGCAAGAAATAACTGTACAAACGTACCTGAACACAGAAGAGCTGTATACACACAGACCTCGCAGCAAATCACTTT